>NW_020526245.1:0-25416 GCF_003368295.1 Carassius auratus
AATTATTTTGCTTTAATGAAAAATTCTTAATCTTGTGGATTCTAAATTAAAAATAACACTGAATTTTGCTCGCGAAAACTAAACCTGACAGCGACTTTGTTAGCGAGAGCAATTTTATTGTTATAGTTTCAATTACAGTTATTATTGTGAACGGGCCTTAATCGCAACGGAAGCAAATAATTGTCAACTTGCAATTAGCATATATTATGAATCAAAAATACAGAATAGAATATTTGTTTTTGGTTATTATATTATTTATCAATTTCGAGCCTGGCAATAGCAAATCATTACAGGTATCTCGCTGATGCAGAAACCAAATGCCAATGCTAGTAAAATCAGTAACATGCAAAAGAATTCTTTGCACAGATATTAATATATACGTTCACCGTTTCAACTGTGTGCCACCGTTCATTAACCTTGTACAGTCAGTATCACATTAGGAGACGTGGCGTCACTTAACGTTCAAAGAGACAAAACTCCACAAAATTAAAGGGAGGTGATTTTTGAAGTCATTCGCTGGTGATGAAGGACAACCTCAAAATGAATTGTTCAGGAAATGTGTACAAAACATTAAATAAATAATACTATAATACTGACCAAAGACAACATTTGGTTGCAACACTGTGAACACAACGTATGATTATTTACAGAGAAGAGATAGAATTCCACACAGCTGATCAATTTTAGAGAACATTAAAATCAGAGGTAATATATATGTGAAATACTTGGGTTTGATTATATTTATATTTTTTTTAGTTCAGCTGGATTTTTTTTTTTTTACATGTAAAGTAGTCTTGTGCTTTAGAAAAATAAATAATTTGGAATGGAAAAAATATGTCATTTTTGGCTCCTGTTGTTTAGTTGTAAAACATTTTTTTAAGCGCACAGCAGGGATGCGCATCACTTCCTGTGCTGAGGGATGATCAGCTCAGATAATCGATCTGAATGATTTGAACTGAAAGTGCTCACCGAATAGCTCTACTGTCATAGAACAATACAAGCCGCCAGTGTCATTTACATGTTACATACACCAAATATGTTAATATGTTACACAAATTTGGATATTTACAGATGCAGAGTGTAACAATTAAAATACACAACTGTTGCAGTCATGGAAAGGTCAACCACTATTAAACAGGAGAGAGGAAATTCGGAAATAACTAATGTTTCTGCAAGGGTGGAAGATGGCGATTAACAAAAGGTTTCGCTATATATCATTTTATTTATACACTACTTACATGATTTCTAATAAGAATCTGTGCTTATTGATATGGATTCGGTTATTTACAATCAACATTGCCGGTTTATTAGAGAAGCTGTTCTGAGTTTTGGAGCATGAAAATCAGAAGAGTAAATCAAAGTGCACTCTGCTCATTCGATTCTTCCTCTCTGGTTTGGCAGAGGATCTCGCTGATATGACTGCAGACTGTGAGGAGCTGTTACTGCAGGTATCGGTAGACTTTGAAGCAGTGGTTACCAGAATCGGCCACCGCAACATGACCGTCGGAGGTTAAGCAAGGCCCTGCGGCCCATACAGAGGGTCAGCACTTGTGTTGATGTAGGAGAGGAATGAGCCTGAGCTGTCAAACACCTGAGGAAAAAAAATCAGATGGCCTTAAAAAGTGCTTCTAAAGTAACTAGATTCCTAAAGAGGAAGTGGGTGTTTAGAGGCATTCATTACTTGTATTCTGCTGTTGCCCCAGTCTGCTACAATGATGTTGCCGTTAATGTCAACAGCTACCCCTGTGGGGGCATTAAACTGGCCATTTCCCTCTCCGTGGGACCCGAATTTAAACAAAAACTCCCCATCTGCACTGTAGACCTGAGGAGATACAAATTTTAATATTTAATAGAATGATATATTGTAACTTTTCCCTTTGTAAACAAGTTTTACTGATAAGAAATGACTTGTATACTTAAAATCATCCAGTCAATTATTTATTTATTTTTTTTTTTTTGAGGGGGTGGCACTTTGAAATCACATGACCAGACGAATAATACTCACTTAACCTCTTTTACCACCGTTATAGGACACTTTCAATCATGAAATGAATTATTTGCTGACTGCTAATAATTCATTTTTACAAAGACATCAGTAACTGAAATGTATTGGTTTTCTGTAAGGATGCATCCACACCACTAGGTGTCAGTCAAGTCAAACACGACAACCAAGAAAAATCTTAACCTGGTAAAATAAAGGACAGTATGACCAAACAGATGACGGTAGCCAATGACTTCCCCATAGTATGAAAAACATACTTGGGGAAGCCGTGGCCTAATGGTTAGAGGGTTGGACTCCCAATCGAAGGGTTGTGAGTTCGAGTCTCGGGTCGGCAGAAATTGTGGGTGGGGGGAGTGGATGTTCAGTTCTCTCTCCACCCTCAATACCACGACTTAGGTGCCCTTGAGCAAACCACCAAACCCCAACTGCTCCCCGGGCGCCGCAGCATAAATGGCTGCCCACTGCTCCGAGTGTGTGTTTACAGTGTGTGTGTGTGTGTGTGTGGTCACTGCTGTGTGTGTGCACTTTGGATGGGTTAAAAGCAGAGCACGAATTCTGAGTATGGGTCACCATACTTGGCCGAATGTCACGTCACTCACTCACATTCTATAAAAGACAATGACAAAGGTGAGCTATTCCTTAAGTCTCTTTGATATTCTGGTCTCCAAATATGGTTTAGTTCCCTTCCTTCAGTGCAGTTTTATGGTCTTTTATTGTCGACCAGGTGAAAATGCGTAAGTATGACCTTAACATCGCTCACCTTGACGGAGTGGTTATGAAAGTCTGTCACGACAATTTCATTCTTGTTGTTGACAGCAACAAAATGCGGACCTGCATGTGAGAAAACAGAAAAATGAGGGAGAAGAGACATTCAGACATGATAAAGAGAACGAGAAGGAGAGCAGAGAGGAGAGCAGGATGTCATGTGATCAAGATCGCCTAACTGATCTGCTAGATTTTGTGATGCTCGACAATTTGATTTCTGGCCAACTTTTGATTAGATACACAAAGCATAGAATCATCGGCTCTTGAATTCAGTACTAGAATGAAAATTAATTCATTTGAATAAGATAAATCCCCAGATTCTGGGATGAGAATTCACTCAATACTTACTGAACCCAGGGCCAGATTTACTAAACTTTTGCTCCAGTGCAAACTTTGCACCACTTTTGTCTAAAAAGGAATGGGAAAAACACAAAAAGGGTAAGCAGAGACAAATAAACGACAGGCCAGAAGGGATTCACACGAATAAAAAAAGGTGCAGAAGCTACTTCTGGAGCAGATCAGAGGAAAAATGGAAGATGCATATCCCAAACCAGTCCGCATGCACTTACTTAACAAGGGTTAGGAAAAGGAACCGATGTATTTAAACAGTAAAATAAGCAGCAGAAAGGAAAGTTTTTAATATTTATGCATCTATAAGAATATAGTCTCTCAAATGTATGCATGCTAGGGGTGGGCCATATAACCAAAATCTTACATCATGATAGGAGTCATTTTCTCTCACAGTAACAGTATAACTATTGACTATATAGATGTGTAGTTTTGCTTTAAATAAGTTCTTTATGATCTATACATTTTGATACCATAGCAACTTGATAATTCTTGTCACCAGTGTCAACTTCAAAAAAATAAATAAATAAAACACTCAAGCTCACTGAAGATGAATAAACCGTCAGTGATCGAATAAGAAACTAATTACAAAAAAAAAACTACTGTAGAGTTGTCAAATTTATAAAAACACTGCATATTCTTCACTGTGTAAATTAAATATGTATTTCTTATTTTTAAAGTTACAAAAGTTATTTAGTCAAGAGTAGAGAGAGATTTTCTCTTTTATTGTTTGTTTAACATTAATGACAGACATCAAGAATAATAGACTGCCGTCACTTTAAGAGCTTCCCGGATCCATTATACAGTCACGTTTTCTTTCTCAGCTAAAAGTCCCAAAACTCTCTACGAGTTAAAGGGTTTGTTCACCCCCAAAATGAAAATCATGTCATTAATTACTCACCCTCATTTCATTCCAAACCTTTAAGAACACAAATTAAGATATTTTTTATGAAATCTGAGAGCTATCTGACCCTCTATAGACAGCAACTTAACTGAAATGTTCTCAGGTCCAGAAACATAGTAAATAGATTAGTAAAACAGTCCATGTGACAGTGACTCAACTTTGCGCAAAAAAAACAAACAATTTATTCAACCATTTTTCTCCCCTGAGTTACGTCTATGGAGGGTCAGATAGCTCTGATTTCATAAAAAATATTGTCATTTATGTTCCGAAAACGAATGAAACTCTTATGCGACATGAGGGTGAGTATTTATTGACATAATTTTCATTTTGGGGTGAACCCGTTAATCGTGTATACTGGTATATCGCCCATCCTGCATGCATTGGCTTTCATTGTTTATCACAGACAGATAATGAAACTGGAAATATGGGTAATGCTGAAGTAATATACAGGAACAGAAGTGACACAATTTTACATCCTTTCAGACAATGGAACTGAAGCCTGGGTAAATCTGGCCATTTCTATATAAAACAAACCAGCCTTCTGGGCCGTTTGTCTTCCCAGAATTATTCTTTGTTATTGCTTTTGTAGTGAAACACAATTGATCTTGTTTTTTTTTTTTTTTAGGTGTGTTGATGAATTGCAACACTTTAGGTTACAAAAAGAGAGATCCCGAGTTAGACAAATGAAGTATTAGGAAGATATGTTAGAAGACAAGCAGTCACAGCACACAACACTTCTGTGACTCTTTATTGCTTAGATAGGTGAACCACCACAAACACATGACATTGTTCAACACTGGCTCTATAGGCCCCCACCACCCACCCACCTACCTACCTGCGAACTGTCTGTCTGAAGTGCCTCTGGCTCCAAACTTGGTCACTAGTTTGCCATTAGATTGAAAGATGAACACACAGCAGGCTTTATTATCCACTGCGATGATATGACCGTTCCTGTCCACAGCCACTCCTTTGGGGCCCATCAGACGGCCTGCACCAATCTTATTCTGCATGAGGCACAGACACAGAGAGAGAGGACCTTATTAAACGGCTTTTTAAAATACTTGATTATGATTAGTCAATCATGGAAATAAGTAAGAAAACAGAATAAATTTCAAGTAATAACTCAATATATAGTCAATATATAGATACATACCATTCAAAAGTTTAAGGTCAATTAGATTTTAATGTTTCTTTCTTTATTTCCATATGCACTAACGTTCAAAAGTTTGGGGTTGGTAACTTTTTATTTCTTTGTATTTATTAATTATGCAGTTTTTAATATTTATTATTAGAGTATTTATTTATTTATTATACAGTATTTGTTTTTATTAGGTTTTTTGTGTTTATCAAGAATGCATTTATTTTGATCACAAACACAGTAAAATTCTGAAATATTATTACAATTTAAATATATCTATTTATCTATCTATCTATCTATCTATCTATCTATCTATCTATCTATCTATCTATCTATATCTATATCTATATATTTCAAAATGTATTTTATTCCCGTGATGCAAAGCTGAATTTTCAGCATCATTACTCCAGTCTTTAGTGTCACACTATAAATAGTGATCTAAACATTACCTTGAATTTCCCATCAGGGGAGAAGATGCTGATCCATCTGTTATCATAATCAGCTACAATAATGTCTCCATTTGTGTCGACTGCCACTCCTGTCGGCCTCTGCAGCTGTCCTGGAGAACGGCCCCTGACCCCGAAGCGTGCTTTGAACTGCCCATCATTGGTAAACACCTACATAAATACAAACTAACCATCCAATTTTGCACTAAATCCAATGAAAATCTTTATATTTCTCTGTATTGATCCCAAGTAAAACACACCGGCTGATTACTTCAATATCCATTAAAAATCTTCAGATAAAATAAAGCCTGTAATTTTCATAATATTGCCATGCATTGACTAACCTGTATACACTGGTTGTTGCTGTCTGCTACAATGACCCTCCCATTATTGGAAGCAGAGATGCCCTGTAGATTGGTGAACTCTCCCTTCTCACGTCCACGAGAGCCTGAGGGGTCAGACAAAAGAAATTCAGCTGCAAGTAACTGTGACTCCACTACATCACAACAATTCAATGTCAAACTTACTGTGCACACCGAAGCTTCTTACCTACTCTATAAATGAGCTCATCTTCAATGGGGTTTTCCTTCTTTTTGGTAGTGCTGTACATGCTGGAGGGTCTCCGTACGGCTTTCTGCCTGATGTGTCCTCCTGTTCCGCTGGGAGACTTTACCCTCCTCTTCACATCATCAGGAGACTGGGGCACGTCCGATGGCTTTATTGCCCGCAGTCTGAACGGGCTACCCCGCACAGGCTGTCCGTACAGCATCAGAGAGAACGAGTACTCCCCTTCGCTCTTAAGCATGTACCCTACCTCATAAGTTCCATTTTTATTGTCCACGACCTCCACCTCCGTCGCCTGCACTCCGTCCTGCCCCCTTATCTCGGCTCGGATGACCGCGTTACCGGTCCGCACAAGCTCGCTGTCCTTATCCTTAGTGGTAACAGTTACAGTCACATGCTGACCGACCAGCGCAAGTCTGAGGCCTTCTCCTGTGGCCACGCTGGTGTGTCCCACGGCTCCCGTCGTCAGCAGGACGCCCAGGTTCTGGATGGAGCGTCGCAGGCCTTCTGTCTCTATCTGGCAGTCCAAGTGGGCGTTCTCGTGTGGCCGTTCAGGGAAGTCGTGACAGGCGAGGGCGCCCACACGCTCGCTCATCTGCTTTTGGACCAGCAGGACTTCAGTGGCACTGCCGTGGTTCAAGGCCTGCTCAGTGAAGCTGCAGCTGCTCTGGATGTGCTCTTTTCCCTGCAGTAGGGATGATAGCTGCGCCTGAAGCACCTGCATAGGACAACACATAGGAGCGTTAGAAAGATAGGAGAGTACAACCGGTTTAACCTATCAAGAAGATTTCTGACCTTCTGCTTGGTGCTACAAATGTTCTCCAGATCGCTGATGAGCGCAGCTTTGCGTTGGTGCAACACCCTCTCAAGCTCCTCAAATGTCATGTTGATCTCATTGACGGCTTCGTTCTTCCTCTCTATCAGCTGCTGAGAGATTTCATTCACCAGCTCAATGGCAGCTGTTAGTTGGGGCAGCCTGACCGAATAAAAAAACAAACATATATATAAAATAATGTAATAAATACATATTTATATTTAGACATTTATGTATACAGCATAAACTGTATAAAACTAATACAACAATAACATATTTTGACCTATATTTAATCAGTAAGATGAGAGTTTATTATAATACATGCTATATTCATATTTTTATATTATTCTATCTTTATAATATAATCTTTAGTTTTATTAATATAAAAAATATTTTAAAAACAAGTACACATACATACATATATATACATATATATATATATATATATATATATATATATATATATATATATATATATATATATATATATACATACATATATATACATATATATATATATATATATATATATATACACACACACACACACACACACACGCACACACATGCACACACACCCACACACACACACGTATATCCGCACACGCGCATATATATGAAACTATAATATTTAATGAATAAATAAATGTATGTGTGTGCATACATATATACACAAAGTATATAAAACTAATATAGCAATGATCCATTCATTATTATAGTTAATATTAAAGGAGTCATATTATGCTATTTCAATTTTGCCTTTCTCTTTGGAGTGTTACAAGCTCTTGGTGCATAAAGAAGTCTCAAATCCGAAGAGATATTCTTTATAAAAGTTAAGACTCGTACACACCCCCTAAAACGGCTCGTTCTTACACGCCCCCACATCGCTACATCACTATGTGGGAAGATTTGCATAACACCACCCAAATATTCACGCAAAGAATGAAGACGAAACTTTTATTGTCGCTGTTATTTGGTTTATAGACTTGCCAGACACTCCCTCTGACGCGAAATAAACCAATGTCCAGAGTTATTCAGTTACTCCTAACAGTACATTGACTGGACTGCTAAAAGAGAACGGATGATGGGATGTGCACGAGCAGAGCAGCTGGACTGAGTCTCGTGCTGCTGGCCTGGGAGATGGCATCACACACAGTATGTTAACGGGTATAACATTTCCGTCACAGGCTTGAGGCATTCGGTCAATCACAACACACTGGATATCTGGCCAATCACAGCACATCTCACTTTTTTTAAAACTATGAGCTTTGTAAAAATGTACGAGTTTCAGAAGGTCGAGCATAGATGAGAAACAATAATTTATATTATATGGAAAAGAATGTGTTTTTAAAACGCATAAACACATTGCATTACAGCAAACAGACAAAATACAGTTCTTTTTAGCAGCATTATAGGACCCCTTTAAAAAAGTTAAGAAATGTATTAACATCTGACTGTTAAATATGTATGACATGTACCTGTTGTGTATGGCATCCAGCTGGTTCTTTAGTGCTGCTTTGTGCTGTTCTAGAACATCCCGCAGTGGAACGGTCACATGCTCCCTGTGTTCCCCCTCCGTGCAGTCCAGGCACATGGCCGTCTCACACGACTCGCAGTAAAACTCCATCACCTGCAGGGGCACCAGTGAGCAACCCATTCATTCAGCATCCTAATGAATTATCAAAGGCTGCTAATGAACAGCGGAAACACACATGTACTGTTGTATGACTTTGGAGACACATAAAAGAAAGAAGCTGGCAGCTTCAGGTGTGCTTCAGAGGAATGAGAAAGAACAATGAGGAGAAGAAAGATTGGCTCAAATGTAGACAAAATTAGACGTGGTAAAGAAATGTCCATTCACTTGTAGCTGTACAGGCATTTCTACATTCTGGCTGCAATTTTACCAACAACTGTTTTGATGTTTTTTTTTCTTCATATTCCCACCAAATGTTGCCAAACGTGGTTTCATCATCAGAAGGTAAGAGGCTTACCTTGCCCTCGTGATTGGGGCAGGAGAGCGGTTTCCCAGCGGCTGCTGCACTGACAGACTCCAGCACGCTGCAGGCCTCTGGCCGAGAACATTCTGGGTCTCTCTGCAGCACCTCCATGAGGTTTGTGATGAAGAAGTTGTTCTGAAGTGCCCCCACCCCTTTCTCAGGCAAGATAGAGGTCTGTCTGCACACCGGGCAGGACAGTGTCAAGGACTGAGGAGGAATGTAGTTCTGTAGGCACCTGTGAGATAGAGAGAATGACAGACGCGATTAAAGACCTCAGACAAAATCGCCCAGCCACTATTATTGGTCCATTATCGGTCTTAAAGAAATTCAGTTTTCAAAAATAAAATTAAATAAGTATCTCTCTCTCATATTATTCCAAACCCTTCTGTGGAACACAAAAGGAAATGTTTTAAATAATGTTAACACTGCTGTTTTCTGAACAGTACATGGGCACTAAGGATTGTCCAGCTCCAGAAAGGACAAATAAGCTCCAAAAAAAAAAAAAAAATTAGCTTTGTGTGAGGAAACAACTGAAACTTAAGTCACCATTCACAATCATTTTCGGGAAAGGAGCAGGTTGAATATTCTGCTAACTCCTTTTTTGTTCCTCAGAAGAAATAAAGTCATATAGGTTTTAAAAGATATGAGGGATGAGTAAAAATTTCCATTTTTGGGTGGAATGGAATTTCCCTTTAAAGCAGGAATAGGCCAAAGTATGGGGGAAAAAAAATACACATTTTACCTTAAAATGTAAAAGTAAACTAAAAAAAAAAAAAAAAAAATTATATATATATATATATATATATATATATATATATATATATATATATATATATATAACATAACATAACATATATAGCAACTGTGAATATATCCTAGCATTCAAAAGTTTAGGTCAGTAAGATTTTATTTTCAAAGAAATGCTTTTATTCAGCAGATGAAATAAATTAATGTAAATAAATATAAGTGCTGTGATTGTGAACTTTCTATTGATTAAAGAATTCTGTAAAAACGTATTACGGTTTCCAAAAATTAATATTAAGCCGCTCTTTTCAACACTGATATTTATAAGAAATGTTTTTGAGCACCAAACTTGCAAATCAGAAAGATGTGACACTGAAGACTGGAGTAATGCTGCTGAAAATTCAGCTATCCATCACAGGAATAAACTAAATGTTATTATTGTAAATATTAAAATAGAATACAGTTATTTTAAATTGTAATAATATTTCACAGTATCACCGTTTTTACTGTTCTGTTCGATCAAATAAATGCAGCCTTTGTGTGATTCTTTCAAAAACATCTGAAAATCTTACTGACATCCAACATTTGAATGGTAGCGTATCGCTCATATTTCATAAATGATATAGCTACCCTTGTCTGAAAAGGTGAGAATGAGAGGACTATGAGGGCAAGCGTTGCTGAAATTTCAGTCACAACATGAACAATCACAGTGGAAACACTCTGCTGACATACAACCCCACCGAAAGCACAAACCACCCAAAGGACACAGAGAGTCTCGCTGTCACAATGCACACTGTCACTGATGCAGAAGAAAATGTTTGTGGATGAGACCGAACATCCATGCCAAGGAATGTCAGCAGTAAGTAAACATATGCCATCCTATTAAAAGGTTACCAACTGATCAATGCTTCAATCATTACTCATGTTATTAAAACTGTGACAAGTGATTTTAATATGCTCAGGCTGGAGCCACGGTGCTCATGTGAAAAATTAAAGCTCAAGTGTGGATCTCTTAATTACCCAATGTGCTCCCTGTAATTCTGTGATCTCTCTCTACTAATAACTACACTGCAAATATGAAAACATCATATTTATCATAGTATGCCTCATAATGACACCATTATTTGTTTCTTCAAAAGAATGTTGGTGCGGAATCCAAAAATAGTGCCTGTTTTGCTCTAGTTACACTTTCTCACAAAATATGACATTTCGTAGCATTTTTGCCTTTGACAACTATTTGTAAGATGAACAAGTCTTTTATTATCCTTTTATTAAACAGAAAACCTGCCACGGCCCACGAGACATGACATGAATCCTATATTTCTCTGACCCAGGTGACATTTATTTGTTCAATTCTCAATTTCACATGTTTCGAATGATTCGGAAGACATTATTTTATGCCTCAACATGATTTACACATTTTCGAACCCCTTGCAACTTATTGCATAAGTTAATGTCATCATTAAACCAAAATTTTTAACTTCTAAAGGCTTTTTTTTAATTTGATAAACACAGCTGATACATACAGTTGAAGGCAAATGTTTACAAACACATTGCAGAACCTGCAAAATGTTAATTAATTTACCAAAAGCCTTTTGAACAGAATGAAGGAGTACATTTTTCTTATTTGGCCTAAACATCCTTTTTTTTTTACATTTAGTCCTGGCCTTCAGATGCTACAGAAGATATTTTATGTCTCTCAGAAGAAAAATATGATCAATTTAATTTATCAAGATCTGCAAATTCAAAATGTTTTCACTCCCTGGCTCTAAATGTATTGCTTCTGGAACATCAGTGAGCATTTGAAGCTTCTCTAATAGTCGCATATGAGTCACTCAGTTGTCCTCAGTGTGAAAAGATGGATCTCAGGATCATACAGTCATTGTTGGAAAGGGTTCAAATACACAACAATGCTGGAAAACCAAAGTATTTGTGAGACCTGAAGGATTTTTCTTAAGAACAGCAGGCAGCTTAACTGATCAGGACAAAAGGGGACTTGTGAACAACAACAAAAAATAAAAAAAATAATGCTGTGGGTCTTTCAGGTAACAACACAGTATTAAGAATCAAGGGGATGTAAACTTTTGAACAGGGTCATTTTCATAAATTCAGCTATTATTTTCTCTTGTGGATTATATATAAACCTCTTTTATGTGATATCTTATTTAGGTCAGTACTAATAAAAAAATAACATGCATTTTGTATGATCACTTATTTTGGTAAAATAATTAACATTTTGCAAATTTGGCAAGGTTTATGTAAACTTTTGACTTCAACTGTACATGTAATGTGAAAAATCCTCACTGTGCATGATGGAAAGTTTTTGTTGATATTTTTATCTATGCATCAGCGAATTAGGAATTACCAGAAATTAATTTGATTAGAATATATTTTTTTATAGATGAGGGACTTTAATCATGCCAACAAACACAGACCTTTCGCAGAAGGTGTGCAGGCAGGGCAGGACTTTGGGGATGTGGTAGTGGTCCAGACAGATACTGCACACCAGGAACTGCTTGTCTATCTGGCGGACCACTGGACTTGTGCGGCCGGTCTCAAACTTCGCCATGGTGACAGACATCCACAGAGGGGGCCTGGGGCCAGGACACACCTAAACCTGAAATAAAGAAGATGCTATGTTACCGAAAACCCCCACAATGCTTCACCATTTTGACTTTGAAATTATGGAAATGCTCATAGTATGGCATGAGAAGACAACCTCCTGAGCTGCTACCAAACCAGCAACTTTAATACAGGAAAATAACTCTTATTCTGCAGGCCAAAGAAGAGAGGAGCATGGAAAATTGGATTATGGAGTTGTTGAGGCAAATAGATGCTGTCAATTTTCATGCCACTTTTCCAGATGAGACACAACAACAGCGGGCTGATACAAGGACATGAACTACTGCTGCAGCCATTACTGACGGTGGTGGTACATGCTGTGCCAATTTTTACTTTAGTTGTCCTCTAAGCGAAGAGATGTGAGACAGAGGTAAAACTAATAATTTGGGATTCATTCTATTTCAGGATGTGTAAATAAAAGTGTCTAACGTAGAAACATAGACATAGGCCTTAGGACTACATATAAAAAATAGCATAAATGAGATGAATCATATACTATTGCACAATTCCATTTTGCTGTGTACACTGTATAAAGAAACGCAATAGTAAATGTTCTGAAACTATTTAACACTTTGTATTTCCTGCATTTGGAAACAAAATCACTATGAACCAGTCCACTGACACAGCATGTATCAATATATCTAACACACTTTACCCCACAGCTAGCAAAATGGTCAGATTAATAATTTGTGGGTATTTTAATAAATTATTCAGCCAAATAATTCAGATGTACAATTCACCAACATGCATATGGGATTTCTTTTAGATCTGGATATATTTGCTTTGACAAATAACTTTATCTGGCATATAGAAAATGTAATTTTTTTGCATAAATTTTTAAAAACATTTTTACTTTTACATGTGCATCTGTCAGTCATCTGTATATAATTAATTATTATAAATTATAATTAATATGTTTACATCAGGAGTGTTAAGCTCCAATTATTATAAATATTTTTTTTTTTAAATGGAGCTATACTTACTTGGTGTTCAATGAAATAATAATGTTATATGAAGTAATAATTGTCAAAGATAGTACATGATCAAAGATATATTTAAAATATATACATATTATAAAGAATATAATAACATAAATATGTTATTGTGTAATATTTTTAGCTTTGCAGGTAGGTTTTTTGAAGCATCTTGGAGACGTTGCCAAAGTTCTTCTGGATATAGTCTGTCACAGTTTGTTCTTCATGTCATCCCATACAGACTGGATATTGAGATCAACAGATCTCTGTGTGCAGCACTGGCTGTTGTCAGACTTCTTGTGCAAACAAAAATCACACTGGACTTGAATCATTACAATTAATGGCAAAATATGTTTTTTGTATGAATGTTTGGAAATGTAAACTGATATTTCCTACTGACGCACAGCAGCAAAAGATAGAAATAACTGACTTAAAACCATTTTTAGCAGGTGCAAATACTACGGTGCTGCTCTGATAACTCTGCAGGACTGACATGTGCTCTCATGGATGTACTGTATGAGTGACGGTAACGTGAGAGCTTTAAAAACCAGTTCCCTTTGCCCACTCTATGTAATCCTCCTCCCCCAAAACCTCTTTCCCTCTCTGATTTGATGTGTTGATGTATGCTGGCTAATGCTATATTTAGACACACGTCTCAGTGGGGTAGGCTTAATAAGGGTCACGTCCAGCAGCGGATGGATGAGATTCTTATTGCACAACACGGAAAGAGGAGCCACAGCAGGTATCTAGGGTGACGAGGGCTCAAATATACACAGACACGTAGAATTCATGATCATGTGACTAAACATGTTTGCAAAGCACATTATTTAGAAATGAGATTTACAGGTCTGAATTGAGAAACACATCTGTAAATAAGCACAGAACCTTTCCAGAAGTCAATGACATAGGCAGTGTTTCTAAAAAAAATCCATTCAGTTTACATGAATGTGAGAGTACACACCTTGATCATTATAATCAGTGTATGAACAGGTATTTGAATATATTTTTCACTGTAAAAAAAAAAATATGACACCACACCACATGACATTTGACCTGAGCTAACTTTGTCTGGATATAAAAAGTTTATCTGATATTTTAAGATTTTTTTGACTCTCTCTCTCTCTCTCTTATATATATATAAGGATTTAACAGATATGAACAAAAACGAGTGTTCTGTCATTTACCCACATGCATGATTTGACATCCCACAAAGATTTTCCACTAAAACGAGATCTGCAAGACCTTAGGGGTCAGGCTAGCGGTCAGCAAACCTGACCCAAATACAGCAACGATTGAGAAACCAAACACTGTGTCATTGTTCAAAAAAAGAAGCCAACAACAATCAGCAATTGTATCACGCAGCCTCTTACAAAATTATCCCTCAGTCCACTCCCACACGTCACTGTGTGCATGGCACGTGTAAACACCTTTCACATTCACTCAACGCCCATCGACCTGCTCCTGACATCCATCAGCCTTCCGTGGGATGCCAAACTCTTAGTTCAGTCTTCCAGAACTGGAGCTTAACAACTCAAACATGATATTTTACTCCTCAAACGACATCAAAACATATATTCCAACTGCTCTTCCACATGAGGGTCTCCTGAAACCCTGATAAAATTAGACTATGCAGTAAAGGCGTGAACATGGTACTAACCGAAGCATGAAACCGTTCCTAAACCTCAAACCAACTCTGACTAACTGTTTTAGGAAGGAAACCGGAGACAGAAACAAAAGCATTCTTCTTTTTAATAGCCACAGCTCCAGTGAGCAAGTAAAACACAAAGACGACCGTTCACGTGCACACACCAAGACTCAAACACACTAAAGGGTTAAACACACTTACACTCAAAAGCAGAGTGGATGCTTCTCAGGCAGGTGCCATTGTTGTTTTCTGAGATTTCTTCAGGGCCTGGTGGCTCAGTTGCACAACAGACAGCCCCCCTCTCCAGATAAACCTACCGCTCTTCGTCCCCACGCCTAGTGCACTCTCTCACTGCCTGAGTAACAGCTGTGATGTCACAAAGGGGCGGCTGGCTAAAGCCAAACCACGTCTACTTGGCTACGCCATTGGCTGAAGCTGTGTGCACAGCTTTTGCTCCTCCCACAAGCTCTGTTGTGATTGGCCGTTCAGTGTTATCTTCCTGAAGGCATGGATTGCCTCAGAGAGAAACAATTCCTACTGACGGATTTGGGTGGGTTGGGAAAAGGAGAGGATTTGGGATGAATGCCAGCTTTTTAGTTGCAAGCACTTTATTGTGAGTGAAAGCTTATGATGAATAATGCACAATAACGATCGGTTTGACAGCATTTCGAGTTGTAGTGTGCCACAAAAGAAAGCGTTCAGTTCACTGTGCACCTGCTTTCTAAAGGAAAAGGCTTCTAGGTGGATAAAGCTGATACTTTTAAGTGATTGAATCCAAATACGTGTGGGATGTTTCATTTCTGCAAGATCATTTACAGTGTATTCCCTTTATTGTTAAACTATTTTAACGTGACAAAATCATCAAAATTAATGTTAATCTTGGTTTAGCTCAGGACATTGCCCTACTTTTGCTTGCTTGTGAACTGAATGACATGTAAAGTCATAAAACAATTGCTAGGTGTGATGGTTATATAAAACATGATGTCATTACATCTGGGTGGAGTGACTTCAGATTGCAGGATTATGAATTGCAATGCCTCTGATTCATGAGAGAATAAACTCTATTTTATCCACGTATAAAGGCTTATTCTTCTACCTAATAGATATACTTTTGCATATTTATGAATTTAATTATTTATTTGTTTAAAAAGAGATTTAAAAATACATTGTGAGTGAATTCCATTTTTAATCCATCAGCAGAAAACATGAACTGTCATTAATCTGGAGGGATTGACTGTCTGATTTCTCCAACGGCGGCTGGTTTTCAGATAACACACCCACACATCTGACTGACGCCACTGCCCCAAACTTGCACCAACACAACAGGCACAACTGAAGATGGACCTTCTTTTTGTTTCATTTTTTATTTTTTATTTTTGTATATTGGACAGTACATGCTGTAACTTCTGTAAAAGGGAAATTAAAGACCTGTTTGCATATTTGTGATCTTTGTAACCGTTTTGCGGTTGATGATCTGGGCTTACATGATAAATATCACTTCTATGTAGAGGCACCTAGAACTTACTTTAAAAGGGGCTGGAATTTTGTTCAACCAGATCATCAGAAACATCCAATTGAAATCTTAAATGCATTTCCACTGCACTTACTAAGCAGGGATAAAATAATCTGTCAGGGTTTTGCATTGTCCAGTAGATCAGTAAATGGCTGTGCCTAGTTAGGTAGTTAGTTAGTTAGTTAGTTAGTTAGTTATTTTATTGTTCAGCCTTGGCTGAAAATTGGTCTTAGGTCTAGCTTACATACAACAATAACACTACAATTCACATATCAATACAATACACATAACACATCAAATAATTAATACATTAATTCCTAAACAACAAATAAATCGAATAAAACACAAAAACACTACGAGACAACAGCAAAACACAGGGTCAGCAGCAGGCTGCTTCCCTGGAAGTTGGTCAAACAGCAGGGAACTGTGGGATAGTGCTGTGGGAAAATTACATTAATGCAATTCCAATCATTCCAGTTAAACTCCATCAAATTTAGTCAGTCATTCCACTTAATTGGAGGGATTCATTTCCAAATATTATCTTCAAATATTTTCAGTGTATCATCTGTGCAATAACCAGACATCTGGAGCGCTCAAACACAACACAAACAGTGAAGCTAATTAAAGTTTCCTGATGATCGATCGCATTATTTAATCTTTACTTAAAGTGCAATAAGACACTATGTCTAGTCCACTCGGCTCAGATGGAGCCCCCAGGCAATGTCCTGTTACTGTGTCCAGTTATGTAATACAGCATGTCATTGCAATTGCAGAGAGGGAGAGCTATCATGCCGCAGGAAACATGAATCAACAGAATGCTCTCAGGAGACCGCAGGGCAGAGAGAAAGAGTGGGATCCAACAGAAAGAGAAAGATCTTGCTCTACTTATTTCACAGTCTTGCAGTGGTCATTACACAGATTTGGGATTCAGAGCTCCACTGTTTTAATTCTTACATTCACAAGCTGGTGTCACCCTAGTGGGATTTCTTTTGCTTCGTGGTTTCTCATTTATAGCTCAGGCAATAAACCATGGCCACAAATGCAGCTTTATTACTCTAGTTACTCGCCTCAAATTTGTCTTGATGGGGTTGAGGTCTGGACTTTAAGGGGCCCGGTTCATCATTTTCAGTATTCCAGCAGATGCCTTCCATAGCAGGTAGTTCTGGCAATAGTTCGTTTTATGAGCATTGTAATGCCTAATTCAACAAAAACGACAGAAACCTCTTAAATTTGCCAAGTGTTCTAACAATTTTGGCCACCACTTTATTTAAATATGTAGATTTATTATTATTATTAAATAATGAGTTTATGAATATGTAGAGTTTAAAGCATTTTCAGTTGAGACTAATTTTTATTAATGGATTAATGTTTCAAAATTATAACAAAAATTGAAGAAAAAACAAAGAATAATAAAAAAATTCTATTCAAAATGAATGTAATGTAAATAGAATGTGAAGATAGATGTATTGATTTTAAGACAGAAAGTACAAAAAACATACTGACTATTGAAGTATCTTCTTGAATCCTTACCTTCTGTTATCTTTATAGATGAAAAAAAAATCTTTTTTTGTTGTTGTTGTTACAGGATTAATCAGAACTTCCCTTGTCGAATATAGAGTGAGGTGAGAAAACTCCACTTCAGTCATCAAGTATCCGTCACAACAAAGGATCAATAAGAACTTGACGTGGGCTGATGGAGTGTCAATAACTCCCAATAATGTGGAAGTGCAGAGGAGAGAGCAAAACAAACCACCGGTCACAAATCAAGTACAAAACGGGGATTTGTAAAGAACAATTTTAAAGGATTTCATTATTAGCCAAGAGGAGACTGGTATTCCTTTGCTATAAATAAAACTTGGTTCTCGTGAAGCTAACATATTCTCATCCGCTGGAACGCCACTCTCTTTTGAACTCATGTACGAAAGTTAGTGGAAGCTAGAAATGACAGTTTATAAATTAAACATATGAAATATAAAGTATTAAATATGGATGTTTTTCACAAACATGAATATCTTACACAAACGAATCACTTCCCATCAGAAGGCATTTATTAACTACCCAAAGATGTGTGGAGTACTTTTTATGGTGGATGGATGCACTTTTCTGGGCTTCAAAATCTTGCCCCCTTTCACTGCCATTATAAAGCTTGGAAGAGCCCGGAAGTTTTTTTTTTTTTTATGTGTCTATGAATGTATTTGTCTGAAAGAGGAAAGTCATATACATCTAGGATGGCTTGTGGGTGAGTAAATCATGGGGTAATTTTCATTTTTGGGTGAACTATTCCTTTAATTAGACCTGGTCCTGACAGTAGACAATGAATAGCTCATTCACCTGTCCTAATAATTTCCTCTCTTTCTCTCTGTACTGTGGGAATATTTCTGGAGGGAATGCATGCATAGCTGGGTACACGAGATGGATCAGAAATAATCTGATCCTTCAAATAACTAAAGTTTTTTTTTTTTTGAGCATGTGTGTTTTCAGAGGAGATATTTAAGAACACTTACTGCCTTAAGCATATAAACACTACCAACAAACAGGTCAAAGACTTCTCCGTTTAATAAAGCACTTGCCATATGTAAAGTGGAGAGTTTTAACAAAGCTAATGCACATGTGCTTTTCGCAGATGTGAGTCACTCTGCGGATCAGCCTCTGGCGTTTCAGTGGAAAAACTCACTTATACAGTATGTTTATCAGTTTAGAAGTATAGATTATGCAAAAGTGTCCTCATTCTGTGGTTCAGGACTGAACAAGTGTTCTCTGAATACTGAGTAGAGGACCAGACCCCTGAGAGTTCAGAGGGGCTGCGGTTCTGGAGGGCTCTGATGCATCCATAAAAAACGAACAAAACAAAAAAACAGAGCAAACAAAGAATAATAAACCCCTGCCAAGGGCATTACACGATACGTCCCATTAATATGCTTCATAATGTTAAATATTTTAATTATGAAATATTTTCTGTTTTCAAACGCTGAGACAACTTTAAGTAAGCGAATGAAAGTTGGTTTTCCTGAGGAGTGTGGGTAACTTTTATAAAGAATATCTCTTTGGGTTTGAGACTTTAATCTTTACAGGTTTTAAATATGCATGAACAGCATGTAACACTCCAAAGACAAAGGAAACCATGAAATCGTGTCATATGACCCCTTTAAAATATTAAATATGCAAGGATGAATCATTCTTATTATGATCAATAAGACTGTTTTAGAAATCAAAATGTATTGCTTTTGCAATCTTTTGTCCAAAGCAAAATTAATTTAAATGAGTTTCCTATTCCATAGACATCAATAGGCTATAGTCTAATATTTAATACGAATATTTGAATATATTAACCAATCAACCAAAAGCTATTTAGAGAATATTATTACAGAACTCTCATTCAGGACTGCCTTCATTTTTGCAGTAGCACAAATCCAATTGATTCTCAATGGGTAGGTTCTACACCACTTTTTAAGTTGGAAATACATCACATTATGCAAGTAAAATCTGGTCATTACAAATGTGGTTTCATGTTCAATTGATTTAATTTTATGCGCCTTTAGTTCAAACGTTCGACTAACAGGGAATGCATGAACTAATGAAATTATATACTTTGAACACTTAAAAGCATATATTCCAAATCCATAAATGCAGTGAATTAGCAAAGCAGTTGTGCTAACAAAATTGATCGTGTATTCAACAAATCTTACCATCACTATATTCCTGTTGAGTGTGGCAGCATTTTTGAAGCTCTCCTGACCCTTCATTAATTCCTCCTTCCCCCATTTTCCTCTTTCTCAGAAACGCCTTCATAATCAACGAACAACGGTGAGCAGTATCCGTAACCAAGCCAAGAAAGAATAATTCTCCCTAAGACCCCTCACACTGACAGAAATAACACAACACCCTGATCTCTTGGGAATAATTCAGATTCAAAATAAACCCTAACAAGCCTGCGGAGAAGTAAGATGACTTGAGAACGCTTTAAACTATTGTTTTGTAGAGGATGTGCATTTTACCATGCTCGTTTTATCACATTACAGCACGCTTGATCACATCACACACACACACACATACACACACACACACACACACACACACACACACAATGTAAACACATCCATGCATTGCTCAAGTGGCAATGGGACTCTCTTTTCTCATGCTGCTTCACATGAACGCTGACCTCTTTTGTCCCTGTCAATCAAGCTACTAGCTCAGAGAGCGACGTCTGCATATTAAACTGCTATACATTATACAAGTCTGTGTGATCACATAGGCATCATTTACATAAGATGTTTCATATTAATTGTCACTCGCATAATAATGTGCCTGACGAAAGAAAGAAAGCTAAAATAATACCTGCCACAATTAACTAAGACTGATTGTCAATAGGCGTCATGAAGCACAACTGTTTCCATTTTGCATAAGAACAAAGATAGTGTACATATTTTAGGTACAAGCAGACACAAGACTCAGCAAAGGCTTTTAAATAGAAACTGTTTGTATCATAATTTTGAATGTCACATCGGACTGGCTGTGCATTTAAGTGCGTTTATGAACTGGAATGCCCAATTGGGTGCCTATAAACCAGGTTGAATGAGCTAAACTGGTTCTGTTGACCATATTAACAAAACCACAAATGCATCACACCCAGCAGACCAAACTCACATCCCAAGTAAATTGCTCTTGCTCAGACAGACGCACAAACAAAAACACAGAAGAATGCCCCGAAGGGAATGGTTATGTAGAGTAATGGCCACTCAGGAAGTCATAACTATCACAAAAAGTGTTGTATGTCACTGGAAAAGCATTCAGTGTGATCCCAAGGGAACTAACACAAGAACACACACATACATGAACAATGGCCATGGATGGCAATTCGTGTCAATGCACTAAAGCAGAGACATCTGTCAGCTGAGCTCCATCACACTGCCCTTCCACCCATCATAATCTCCAACCAAAGGATGTTGAATGCTATTTGTGAGAATGCCAATCCCTGTTTGACCTCCCAGCACCAATCAAGGGAAGTTTTAGTGTGAAATCACTTTGGAAAAGCATTTTATTTGGTTTTATGACAAAAAGCCTGATGATTGCTTCAGAATTTCACCCTACCGTGTTTGTATGGATCCAAAACTGATGATTGTGACAACAAAGACAACATTTCTAAGCCATACTTGACTTTTAACTCTAAAGGAGATGTTGAGTCTTAATAAGTTTTCTCAGGAGCCATTATGTCAATGCCAGCTGGACATACTGCGAGTTCTTCGTTCTAACAAGTTTCACTCTTCAACACACACGTACACATAAAGGCATGCAAGTGCCATTCACCTGTTCATGTTCTTCTTACAGATTTTATTGGACCACAGAGTTGATACAGAGAGGAGGTCCCACTTTATTTTAGGTGGCCAACAGCAAACTGTGAATCTTAATGTTTATGAATTTGTTATGTAAAAAGTGTGTCATATATATTAAATGTTAATATCTAAGAAATGGCCGGTGTGAAAGCAAAATCACAAATGAGATCTTTGTATCTTGGTTGTTTCTCCTAGAAAGAAAGGAGATTACATGGAGAGACATTTCTACACAAAAAACTAAACTAGACAAACTTCTGCACTAGACAAGTCTAATTCATCTCTCTAGAGATTCTTAAAAAAATAAAAAAAAATAATGATTAAATGATTTCAATTATATAATAATTGTAAAGATCATTACTCTTATGTCATCTGTTGTCTTATTGGTAATTACAATGAAATCTATTCAAATCATTTAATTTAAAATGGTAACATAAAATGTGATTATATTATGAAAGAATATGTATTTTTTATTTATTATGAAAATTAGAATAAAACCGGTTGAAGTATACATTTATTAAATTTAACTCAAAGTAAATTACAGAAATATAAAAAAATAAAACTTCTAAAAAATACAATTATATAAGCTACTATTAAAATGGAAACTGAAAATACAAAAAGCTTAATTAAAATCTGAATAAATAAATACTATATATATATATATATATATATATATATATATATATATATATATAATATATATATATATATATATATATATATATATATATATATATATACATATATATATATATATATATATATATATATATATATATATATAAAACATTTCTTGATATCAATTTATCCTGTTTGAGAAATCCAATAATTGTCTTGAACTATAAAAAGCAATGTAATTTCCCTCTTGGGAACTATCATCGCTAATTACAATAATTACAGACAGAAAACATTTATAGCACATCAACAGCTGTATTTAAGTAGTCTATATTATAATGAGTGTCACCTGTCCTGCCCCTTGACTGTGCTCTTATGTTGTCATTATTACATTATCTATGGCTGCCTGCTTGGATGATTACAATGACTGTAACACCATGTCACTATAACAGGGTACAGCATTCATCAGTAAATGGTGAAAAACAAAACGGTTTTACTCTTGGATGCATCAGAAGATCAGTTGCTGGATCATTAAAATGTATCACACATCTTCAGTCTTCAGCCACTTCCTATCATTGCTAAGGGACAGGAAGCTGCTGTGATACAAAATACACTCATCATGATTTGAATCATGAATTCAAAATAAAGCCATCCAATTAAAATCTCAATGTTTTCCCCTGCGTGACCCGAATCAGTGCAAGCAAAGCAGACTGAACACACACGTCACAGGAGACAGCTAACATACTTATGTTTACACACACACTCACATGCACATCATCTATGCATTTCTCAGCACACAAGCACTGCTGTTTTACATAAGCGCTGAAAACCCAGCGGGTGTTTGTGATTATGTACATTCACTCATGTGTGTGTTTTTACATGCGTGTGTCAGAGATGCCCAGTTGACTGTAAGGGAGAGGCCAGACACTGCAGTGAATTATTCATCACAGACAGTCCTTCTAAAAGCTGCGTGAACGACAGTGTGATTAAACCCACGAGATGGATGGAGAGGTTAACGAAGAGAAGGAAAGCACAAAGAGAAAGAATGAAGGATAAGGGGGGAGCTCCCTGAAGCCGTACTCACGTGAGTTCTCGCAGCTGACAGAAACAGAGAGAAAAAGATACGGAGAGGTGTTAGCGAAGCATCCAAGCACAGCCCCGTCCAGCCTTACAGCCCCTCATCCCATAGAAGAAGATACAGCGAGATTAAAAGAGCAAATCCAGAAAGCGGGAAAGACAAGCAGAAGGGAGAGAAGCAGCGGCAGCAGCAGCAGGGTGTGAGCAGGCGAGGGTGTATAATGTGTGTGTGAGAGAAGAGAGAGAGAGAGACTGATGAGGAAGGAAGGGAAATGTAGATAGTGGAAGGGTATTGGCTGAAAGGAAGGGAGGTGGGGATGTGCCAAACCAATGCTTTGGGTGAAGGTGCAAGGCAACAGGAAAATGGCAGAGAGAGAACCCATCCTTTAGATACAGAGGTATCTCTCTTACTCTTTCTAAGGGTTCCCACTGTATCACATAAACTCCAAATATATATATATAATATATATTATATATATATATATATATATTATATATATATATATATATTATATATATATATATATATATATATATATATATATATATATATATATTCCATATTTCTTTAAAGCCAAACTATATAAACAAGTCAATATGTATCTGAAATGTATTTTGTTAATGCATGTTTCTGATGTTACTGTTAATAATTATTTATATAGTCTAATTTGTCTTTCAATATTAAATGAAAATTCTAGTCACGCTTCCCTCTGAAACGACTTTCATCTTCTGCTGATGTCACGTTGGGCCACACAGGCTATTGGATAATGATCACCAGTAGCTGAATAACTAATTAGATGTTGTTTTATCAAACTCACATTTGTTTGGACTCTATTCTGGAATGAAAATGGTCAGCTTTTTACAATTAACTTTCAGATGGAACATTTCACTTTGAAAAAGAGGCTATATATGTTGAGGACAGCAAGTTTACTTTAAAACAAAAACTACTCTTGTCTTCAGGGTCATATGATCCTACAGAAATCATTTTAATATAGCGATTTGGTGCTCAAGAAGCATTTTTAAGGATTTTTTTGATTAATAGAAAGTTCAAAAGAACATAATTAATATAAAATTAATATACATAGGGCCTAAAACAAACTTTTTGCCCACACCTGCCAATGGGCCGTGACATGATCACATTTACTGGCGCAATTTTTTTTTTACTGGCCATGAAACTCTTTTTGCAAAAACAGGTATTTATTACTACTACTACTACTACTACTACTACTAATTTGTCCTGTTGGTGCATTCTCCCTGGATTTTACCTATTAATTCTTAGACATTCAGCATTAACAGTATAATGGAAAGCCATTATTTTTAACATTTAATATGCTCTGAATATATAACAACTTTTAATTTAAGTGATTTAAAAACAATATTCACATAAACTATATTACATATGCATAAACTATACATATTAATCTTATTCAAGGTAAAAAAAAAGTTAATCAGCTACTAGAACAGTCCGAGGATTTCTCTTCTCTTTTGTTCTTTGGATTTACATGCGGCATGCCAAGGACTTCAGCAGGTTTCCACTTTAAAATAAAGCGCTGTCTCTTTAAAACCTGATGCAGATCTCACATATAGGCCTATCTGATTATCTCTAAAACTCTTTACAGTCATTTAAGAGTTTATAACTAATTTAAGACTACGTTTACAAGGTTACTCGCCAAAACCACGCGTTTGAAACATAATTGTGTGTGTGTGTGTGTGTGTGTGTGTGTTTTAGTCCGTTGAAGTGCTACTGGTGAACTTAAATGACACATATATTCGTGCTCCTTGTGCCAAATCGTTTAAGAATCTGTGGATATTCTAATGTGGGACAGCTCATGCTCAAATCTGGGACACTATGTTTGGGCTTATAAATGTTTTTTTTTTTTTGTTGTTTTTTACAAAGTAAACTTCACATTTGACACTCCTG
>NW_020526246.1:0-46111 GCF_003368295.1 Carassius auratus
TCTTTATGTTTACTTAATTGGATGTGAGTAGGGAATATGTGTAGATGCCAACATCTGCTTATGTTCTATGTCTCATCCCTGATTTAAGCTTCTTGGCAGTATTTATTATATGCTTGGCCAGAGATGAGATGCCACTCGTGGAGAAAGCAGAGGAAGAGATAGGTTAGTCTGGTGTTCAGAATGCATATGCATGGCACAAACATGAAAATGAGAGTAATTGAGGGAGATAATGAGCTGTAGGTTTTGGAGGGAACCGAGACAAGTGGGTATTGTTGGGTGAAGAGATGTGCTTTGCTTTAACTGTGGACTGGGGCCAAGGTTAGGGTGGTGTGACCCCTTTTTGTAATCCTACACCCATGCTCTGACAGTACCCTGTGAACCAGGATACCATTGCTAATTCTGCACTGGCCATTCCCACCTGCTGGAAATATAATGTATCATAATTTCTGAAATCTACTTAATAGTTTAATAGAGAGAGCTTCACATACAAAAAAGGAGAGTAATTCTGCTGTAGTCTATATACATACAGTACATACTGTCAATAAAACATTTTTTTACAAAATGTTGTTACAAATTAACATCAAACAAATGAATAATTTTTATTCAAGAAGGATGCATTAAATTAGATTGAGGAAAGAAATGCATAATGTTACATGAGTTCTGCATTTCAAATAAATACTGTTCTAACTTTCTTCTTTCTTTTCATCAAAATCTATTCAAATCACACAAAAAAAAAATACATAATAATAAATACCACAGTACCCACAAAAATCTCAAGCCATGATATTTTCAACAATGATAATGGTAAGAAACACACACAAAAATGCTATTTTACTACATATTATAATGATTTAATATTGACCTTTGTGCGAATAGTAAGAATATAGTCTTTATTTATTTATATTTTTATTTCAATGAAAAATATAGATTTTATTTTAGATTATTTTTTGATTCTTGATGAATTCTGACGATTTTTTTTTTTCAGGCTTTTTAATCTATTTCTGTGAATAAAATAAAAATGAAAACGTAAATATGTATTTTTCACAAATTTGCCTAATTTGATGTAATCAATAAATAATCAATACATATATGTAACAGCTATGGGGTCACAAAACCAGAATAACTATCACTTTTACAAAGAAACAGTCTGCATTTTTTTCTTTCTCTTTCTTTTCTCACTTTTCTCTTGTTACCTCTTCTGGTTTCTTTCTCTAATGACGTGAAAAGTATTTCAGCACACAGAATTTAGCTTCACTTTTCAGCCACCTTAGAAAAAAAAAAAAAAAAAAAAAAACACCCCAAAACTAAAATTATTTTTTTCGAAGCCTTGACTTTCTTCTATATATTGAACAAAAAAGGTGATTTTTTGAAGCTAAAGTTGAAATGAGTATGACATAATTTTCTTTCTTGGATGAACTATCCCTTTAAAACACATGCACTTAGTTTCTCCCTATTTCTCTTTAGCCTGAGCTGTCCAAGTTTCTGAGGAGAGCTTTCTATTGCCCTGCTCTGTTCTTTTACTCCCTGGGATTTACTATACGTCTTTTACTGTGTCTGTCTCTCACAGCTGCCTTTTCTGTCCTTTGTTCACACCTGTTTGCTCTTGCGCCCTCTCTACAGCTGTTATCATTCTCTCCCATTGCTGTCAGTCTTTTGTTAAGCCTTTCGCTGCCTGTGTGTCTGGACGCCAGCACATGCGCGCACACATTCACTCTTTTTCTCAGACACCCTCTGCTGAGCATGTGCTACCTGTATTACCATAAAGGACACTAATGAAGGGCAGAACTTCTTTTAATTCAATCTATATGTAAAACACCATTGGACCGTGTTCACCACATCTATTCCATTCAGCACACCTGTGCAAATTAAAAACATGCCTCTCTCTCGTTTATTCCGTTCTGCTTGCTGTGTGCTGGAGTCCTCAGAGACCAGCAGTTGTTATAGAGCAATTGTTGTAGAGATCAGAGAGTCCACAAAGGCTAATATGCATACATACATACACATATATATTATATTTATGTATCATTATACTAGTCATTACTAGCCAGACCAGTAATTATTTGAGTTGTCATATCATTCACTCAACTCAACTCGCTTGAGTCGTTCACAAAGTGTTCTTCTAAGAGACTTATCTATTATTTTTCCTCCAGTAAGTTCAGTTAGTCAAGCAGGGCATCATTCATGCTTTATTTATTCAGTTCCTTTTCATAACACTTTTTATTTCAGTAAGATAATGCATTCAATGACATGCTTCATACTTTCGCAATATTTGCTCAGTCTTTGAAAGCATGAAAAAGCTAATCAAAGAAGTCACATGTTTCAGAAGTCAAAGGATGGTTCATTTGCTTAAAAGATTCATTATAAAACTCCACTACTCACAGAGACATCACATTTAGTGTAAGGGTCTCACTTTATCGCACCGTTTTATCTCCTTGCAGAGGGTTTAGTCTCCATGCATGTGTGCAGGTGAACGCCAGCCCGAGCAATTACTCAGCTGTGTCGAGTAAATGTTGATGTGAGACTTTTGGAAATAACTGTGCCGGTGATGAAATAAAATTTTACACCGGGCCTTTAACCGTAATCGTCTTAGGGCTGAACCGAGACTGTATTCGTTTACAGCACTAATAGCGGATTTAAGTGCTAGTATAGGTGAAGTGATTTAGAGCAGAAGACGAGAGGAAACTGCAATCCTTGCACTGTTTGTGGTCCCAGTTGGATGGCCCCGAGTGCCCGCCTGATCATGGTGCAATTGAACATTACCAGTGGGAGAAGAAAAGAGACTTTAGTCGGGTAACAAATGTTTCAGTAATCCGTCTTTCGCTGGAAAACAGTCCCCCGGGAGAAGCACTGAGCTTTGAGAAGTAGCATGAGAGAGAGAAAAGATATATAAAAAAAGTACAAAATGATGAAAAGGCAACAATGGAAGGTTGAAAGATTCAGGCAATGTGATACATCAAAGAGAAGACTGATTCGAAGGACAAGACATGAATGTATGAGGATTTCAACTTGAATTTAAACGTATGAGTAGCAAACACAGCGGCGCAGAGGTTTGAATATGGTTAAGACATGACATGATTTTAATAAATGGCGACTGATTCAGGGCTGCACGGAAAACAAAAGGAAATGTGGGAATTATATATTTATATCCATGTCTTGTATGAGCAAAATATACACATTCATTCAAAAGTTTGGGGGCCAAAAGATTTTTTTTTTTCACACAAGCTTCATTTATTTGAATAAGAATACAGCAAAAACAGTAATATTGTGAAATGTTTTTTACAAATTACAGTAACTTTATTTTCTACTTTAATATATTTTGAAATGTCATGTTATTCCTGTGATGACAAAGCTGATTTTTTATGTAGCTATTACTCAATTTTTCTATTTCACATGATGCATATATTTATGTGTACTCATAAATATAAAATCTCTCTCTCTCTCTCTCTCTCTCTCTCTCTCTCTCTCTCTCTCTCTCTCTCTCTCTCTCTCTCTCTATATATATATATATATATATATATATATATAAGTACATTATCACATGATGTGACGAAAACGCCACATGATTTTATCACAGTGTTTAATTCTGTAAATGGTATCCACTTATTCTCTTGAAAATAAAAGTTTTTTTTTTTTTCAGTAAGTTTCTGTAAAAACATGGAAGTGTGCTCAAATAATGGATATAGTTGGGAATGAAAAATCTGTTGCACTGTGGGATAGATCATTCAACATGGTAAGTTCTCTTGCATGCTGTTCATTTTGACAAATGTAGTGGGTCAGCTAGGTGTTTATGCATACAGAAAATTCTAGAAGGGTTTACAAATTACATCCTGTACACTGCACTGAAATAGTGAGAGTAGCGTGCTAGAGTACTTTTTTTTATTATAGCTAGTCACTGTGACTGACAGTGTTGGCAATTTAAAAACACCACTATTATTAAGTCACATTGAGTGTTCGGTGATGTAGACACAGTTAGAGGTTAACACATTTTGTTTACTCATAGTTATTTAGCCTTTTGTTATGCTGATACAGTTGTGAGATTGGTTTAGTTGAAGCTACTTTTGGAAGCAGCATTGCAGATGTGAATAGACCAGATCATTTTCCATTGCTTTCCCACTTTTGGAAAGAATAAGCTGCCACTGATTACGACGTACTGAGTAGTTTAGTATGGTTTCTGTTTGTGTGTGCGCGTGTGCTTCATACCAACATCATTCTCCCCGACTGTCAATCACATTATTACTCCACATCAGCTAAGCAGCTCACAATCCATCAAACTTTCAGAGAGGCTCACAATGTGATCATCAAAATAACCCTCAAATGTAATTGTGACTGACAGCCAAGCGGATTTGTATCGACTCGGCCATTTAGATTTCCAGAACAGCTTCAGAGTTTCTCGTCATCAAAACAATAGGATCAGCCAAAGCAGTGACAAGAACATATTTGTTTTCATTTCTGATTGTTTCAACACTTTATTTATTTATTTGTTCGCACAACGTCCTGAATTATTCATAAAGGCATACATAATTTAACAGAGCGGGCCCAAAGATTTACACAGGCCTGTTTGTCAGAGACTTTTATTTGGTGGCATATTCAATAATTGTTTAATATATCAATCTGACTGAAATGGAAGTCTCGTCTTCTCCTCAACAGCTCCATGTGTTCTGATGTGGTCGCGTCGTGCTCCGAGCAGTAGAGAGAGCATGACTGCCAGTGAATTTCCGCACCATTACTCGTAAATCTCCATTTCCTTATTGGCAAAAACACTTGTAGGAAGGCTGAGCTGAACGCTAATGAAGACCACTTGAACATTTGCGTGTCATTCAAAGCCAGGCAAAAGGGCTAGGCCTGTTTTACGTTAAAATCCTTGTGCGTTTATGCATATACTGTAGTATGTCTGTTTGTTTAAAATTTTCATTCTAGCATGTTTTGAAATGTGTCAACCATGCACCAATATAACTAATGTCTACGATTGGTCAGTGTCAGTTCTGTTTGTGGAAACCAGGCTGTTAAGGTTTTGCTAGCTTTAGCTACCGTTATGTGGGCAAAATCTGATTAATCTGATTAATAATACTAAAACTTTACTCTTTGTTGTGGAAGACAGTATATGCTGAAATGCTGAAACTTAGTTTATGATCAGTTCGCATAAGATTATAATAAGTATCAAACCAATGCTTTAATGTAAAGTGTATTTTTTTGAGAAGTGTAATGCATCTCTTAATATGAGGGTTAACCTACCATATCATCTATTGTGGCCTTCCACATGTCTGAAAAATTAAAGAGGGGCAACAGACGGATGGAAATTGAATGAAATGTTTTATGAGGCTCAAGGCACAACAACTGCTGAAGCTCATTAAATTGAACTTGGCACCCAGAGATCCTTTTGGTCATAAACACACACTCTCGGGTATAACAAAGCATGTAGCTACTAAAAGCTGCCTGAGTTGGAAATTTGATCACAATGCTACTATGAGGCGTGAACCAGCGAACAAACATTTAATAGATTATTGTTCACATCAATGCAACCAGTGAGGTCTTAAATATCTAAATAGAATTAATGTAATTGTGAATGTCTCTTTAAATGCAAATGAGCTGCTGCTTCCTGCCACCTTTTCCAGAAAAGGGCTGTGCTTTTAAATCTTGTACCTAGATAATCTGCCAGAACAAAAAAAAACTGTTTGATTTTGATTATCATGTCTATCACACTGAAATCATACATTTTATACCATATCAGTTTAAACTCCTAACATATTGTTTTCTGGGCACACACAATTGAAACACACGCATAGAAAGCAGCTGTCACGCAGCACGTGTGTTTAGTAAATCTGGCCCCATATGTGTCTTAATGTTTGGTTTAGTCCAAAGCCATCTACTAACCTGGCATGGTACAACTACTAAAAATACTAAACTAAATTCTCTTTCATGTCTTATTATCCAATACACAAATGTTTATTTTAAAAACACACATAAGTTAGACAAACATGGTCAGTTATGTCTGTGAAGGTAAACAGCTGAAAAAAAAAAAATTAAATAATAACAATAAAATAATACAGAAAGTACTCTTGAATTAATAATTTTTCCTCACTCAGGGTGGGATCTCTGCAGTGTCAGTCAACAGTCATGGGGGGCCCTGTAAAATATGTCACATTTGACAGATTCTGCAAACGGCTTGTTCTGAGACACTGCTTATGATTTATGGGGACTAAAAAAATGGAGCAGGTGGATTTTTATCATTATAGGATGTCATATACACGTTTATGCTCAAGTGTTACATTAGCAGATATAAAAAAAGTAATTTAAATAATCTGTAATATTAGAAGCGCTAATATAGCACAACCATATTTTGTTACCCTAGTTTGAGAACAGACTAGATCTTGCAGTAGTGTTAAATTGAATAGAAGAGTCTCAGTGATTCACTTCAGTTCACTTGCATGGTTGTGTTGCTTCTTTATCCCTGTATTTCTGTGTGTTTTGCACTCTGGTCTGTTTTGTGTGAGCTGTAATTCAACTCGGGGGTATTAGATCTACACCGGCTGAGACGACAGCTCTACCAGGATTCCCTCACGGCTGTAAGCTGATCCCTCGACTCGCTCGTCCTGCCCCGGGTCTGATTGAAAAGTGGCAAGGTTGGCTGCTAATGTCCCGTATATATGCAAAGTTTAATATTTCATTTACAGTTAGCATGGATGAGATTGGAAACCGGGGTGTCTTTTATCATGGGAGACACGGCTGATCGTATCTCTCACTCTGTGGGAAGATGGCCCGAAACTTACAAATTCAGAATGGTTTCTTTAGGGCTGGTGCGAATCCTATGGGATTTATTTTCTGTGAACTGGACAAGTTACATTTCACCTTCACTCACATCCTTCGTTTTAATTTCCAGTGACGTTGAGTATAAACCGAGTTAGTCTTCTCTCTTGAAAAAGAGCTCAAAAAATATATACCTACCAGGGTAAAGATCAATATGTAATACATTTGCGAAGTCTCACGAGAAAAGAGAAAATGCAGACGCAGCGTTTAGAACAGCAGGGTGTTTCTCACACTTCATTGAACTGCACACCACATTACATTTCTCTTTTAGAGAAATCAGAACTTTAGCAATGAAACCATAGACTGTATGAAAACATGGACGTATTGTTTGTGATGTCACCCATTGGTTTCCAAAGAGCTTTTTTTTGAAGCCAAAAGTGGGCATTTTGGCAGCGCGTCACCGAGTGTCCCTCCTGGATAATCGAAAATGCTGAAACCACGCCCACCTAGCACGACGGCGGTGACAGCAGTGGCAATCCACCTGTCACTCAAGTCCTTAATTATGAAGAACTTTAAGACTTAACATAATTTAAACAGATATTTTTATATTGTATTTCTAATGCACTAAAAAAGGCCTCCCCAAACTTCCCGCTGCCCTGCATCTTGCTCTCTCATTGGCTGCAGGTCATCGCCAATTTATGTTTAAGTCAGAATTAATTTCACACAGCAGGATTTTGAATCGCTGACAGGTTCAGATATTTAGCATGCCAAATATTTCACTGGCGTTGGCGACAAATCAGCGATTCTCTCACAAAATCAGCATTAGTGTCCTTGTATTTGCTCTTATCTATGGTACAATTGGCATTGTAAGTTGATGTTTTTTTTTTTTTTTTTCTCTGATGCCTTTTTTTCTCTTATCTGTCAGCCAAGAATCTTTCAGTTCATCTGGTTATGAGGACGACTTCACTCGCTTCCTCCCGCTCCTGGCCTTGCTACCTAAGCTGAAATGCCCAAATGAAAAATGCATTTACAACAATGTGCTGAAAGAAGCCTGTCCATTTCCTCATGTATCATAAGTCTTTCTGTCACAGTAAATTTTAATTTTCTGACGCCCACAGAGGTAAACCAGACACTGCGCTTGGCTTAAAATGAAGATATGACACTAATATGATATACACCGAATACGCCGTAAAACATTGCACTGACATCTTACTGTTATTCCCAGTTAGTTTTTCCACACAAGGTTAGCTGGGAACCTCCGATGAAAAATTCACAGGGATCCCCTTTGAGTTAGAGAGTTAGCAAGCTACATCTGATAGCTGTTCCCATTAGTTTTTGAATATCAGCTCCCAAAGAAGAGAGCTGTGCAACAAAATCCAACAGAATATGTGATTTGGTCTTTGCCCACAACACAGATCGTTGTTCTTAGATGGCTTCAGAATAGAACATTACAATATTGTATTTTGTCTGCAGATGAAATGGTCTCTTGCACAGACTGTGCATTTGACATGCAGTCAGATCTTATTTTACATGGGCAATTAAACCCAGTGTGATTGTAGGGCCGTCATGCTCACACACTGCTCTGTTTCCCGCGGGTGGCTCAGCGTTTGGCCCAGTGTCAGGAAAGCAGTGCAGCCCTGGGAGGTGAATGAATGTTTAGCCGTGGCAAACAGAGGCATATTTAAAGACGTCCACTGCAGAGAAAAATGACAGGTGACTCTAGAAAAATGGCGCATATGGGAAAGTGTTTGTACTGTCATTATCTCAGATTAAAAGTGATCAGCTGTGCAAACAGGCCCATGACAAGGAAAGAAGATATTTATAGAGAGAGAGAGAGAGAGAGAGAGAGAGAGAGAGACAGAGAGAGAGGAGATTAAGAATTAGATTTCATTTTGTTTGTTATATTAGCCATTGAACTGGACCAAAAAGTAAACTGGGTGATTATGTTTGGTTCTTTTTAAACAATGTTAACATTAATTATTATTATTAATGTAACTTTTTACGCTATTATTATTATTATTATTATTATTATTATTATTATTATTATTACTGTGCTGTTATTATAATCTTTATTTTTGAACATTTAAAAAAATATAAATAATATTGTTGTATTATTCTTATTATTATTATTATTATTATTATTATTATTATTATTATTATTATTATTATTATTATTTTTATAAAGAATGATAAAGTAATATAAATTAAATATTGTATTATATTATTCATTTAAATATATTTAAAATCATTCAAAAATTGTAATAATAATGTACTAGTCCCACTATATTAGTATTTAAAAAATTATTGTAAATTAAAATAAAACATTTTTTGTATTATGTAAAAGTTACTAATCATAAATATTTGTCTTATAAAATAATAATAATAATAATAATAATAATAACATGTTACTACGAATAGTAGTAGTAGAATGTCAAGTGGTATTTTTTTCTTTTAAAGATTCTAAATGTATTTAATTTAAAATATTTACTTTATTATTATTATTATTATTATTATTATTATTATTATTATTATTATTATTATTATTATTATTACTATTATTATTATTATTATTATTATTATTATTATCATTACTATTATTTTTAATTCAGTTGGTTTTGTATAAATTGTCATTCATTGTAATTGCATGGAAAAGGGCAAGCTTTTTGTTTTGTATATCCTCCCTTTTGTGTTTCTTGGAAGAAAGTAATTTGAGTTTGTAACGATAAGTAAATGATGACAGAATAACAATTTTTGTGGTTGCTATCCCTTTTGAAGATGTTGTTTTTTAAAGCATTCAGGTCAGCAGGAGTGCAGAACGGTTGGATGAGGAAAGATGACCAATGGATGACAGAACTTTTTTGGAGCGTGCAAAAAGACAAATGGAGTAAAGACGCAAGAGAGAGCAGAAAACACAGTCAATGAAATGAGAGATAAAGAGAAATGGATGCGAGCTGAACATTTTGTCAAAAAATGACAGATAGACTGAAGTTCTAGAGAGTCCCTGCTATCCATTACTCTTCTTTTTCTCCAATTTCATCTCATACTGCCTGTCATCAAACTTTTTTCTAACATGCAATCTCGCCCTTGCTCGTTCGCTCTCCCTTTCTCTTCATTCCATCCGTATGTCAACTGAATTAATGCAGTTGTCTAATTTTCCATTTCTCCATCTCTCTTGTTCCCTTTTTTATTTTACATACCTGTCAAAATGAGAAATTCTGCTTGTGTTAAGATCGAGCCCTCGGGTAATAATATTCAAAAGCAGAATAGGAGTGAACGACACAGTGTGTGTTTTCATGCATTACAAGACCCCCTGCTTTTCACGACGTCCCCTGCTGCTTTTCGGCTCTGATGGGCATTTGTCCTCAGTCCCTTACGGCAACGTCTAGTGGCTTCTATCGGATTATCGATTGCAATCACGAGGCTGTAATTTGCCAGGGAGTGTGGGAATGTGATTAAAAGCCCTCTGGCCCTGTAACGTGGCTGCGGTTTGAGGTGGGTGACAGCATGCAGGGTGTTTGGGGATGGCAGTGCTATCGAGACCTGCAGGAGTGTGCCGTTGTAAACACGTGTTCCAGTAGGGCAATACAACTAGTTATTTGTCCAAACAGCTAAAAAGTGTATTCGTGGTTTTTCTTTTTGTTTTGTTTTGTTTTGTTTTGTTCATGTATATTCATCCACCTGGCGGCCTCTTTGATAAAAATGGCTTTATAATGCATTATACTCTATAATCTAACCCATCACTTTGCAGTGTTTATGTTGTGTATAAAGTGGCTCAGTAATAAACACATCACTTTCAGTTTTTCTCATCAAGAATTCACTTGAGCGCCAGCCTTTCTCTTGTAAGAGTTTGTCCATCTAATTATATTCATCAGACAGCATCAAATCTGAGCGGAGAGACACTTGTGTGAGAGGACGAAAAAAAAAAAAAAAAAACACCATAATTACAGTTTGGTTCTTCAATACCTCATGTATGAGGGTAAAGGGTGCTGACAACGTGAGTCACTCTGTAATTTCCTTAATGAGACCTTTGACCAGCCTCTTTATGGCTCGGATTGAAAAATTGTGGCAGGTCTGATTGGTGATTCTGTAAGTCTTGATTATAATTAGTCAGCGCGATGCACAACGCTGCACGGCTGGAGGATGCTGCTCTCCTTTCTACAGTTATTTCCATCTGGTTCTGGCTGACTACGTTTGAAACCCATCAGAAACATTCTGGTTTCAGGGGTTCTTTGAAATGCAATATCAGAAGTGCTGCTTCAAAAACCACAAAGTAAACAATAAAAAAAAAACACTTAATGAATTGGAAATAGTGTCTGATTAGATAATCTAATTTTTTCAGTACATGATTCTCAATGTTTGAAGCTTAAATTCACTGTTTAAACCTAGACTTCAGTATGACACAAACCTCAAACAGATGCCCTACTTTAACTTCACCAGTGACTCAAGTTTGCTGCTAGCCTGCACTTGTGGGCATCCAAAATGCATTTCCCATTAACTGTGTGTGACACATTCCAAATCTATGATCGTACAGTGAACTCCAAAACCAGTTGACTCATAAATTCCAGCCAGAAAAAAAGGCTATTTTCGCCTATAATGACAAAACCAGAGTCCAGACACTTTTCCCGTCCTCTTATTTCCAGCCCTCTGCGTCCTCTAACCGGCTCGGATTTCTCTGCACCTCGTTGAACCTCTCTTTAAAATAAAATAAAAAATTATACTAGTCACCAGGGGATCCAAAATGTCTTTTAAGTCCTGCCTTTCATTTATTACTGAGTTTAAAGCATTCATAAATATCGAGCAGTGGGTGGAAGAGATTCTTCAGTCCGTCATTAGGAGACACCTGCTGCTATGGGCGGCACTCGTGCAGCTGCAGGCACTGGGAGAAGAGGACAAATCAGATCAGCTTTCATAGCTCGTTTAGTTGATCATTAACATTAACATTATTCAATTAATATTCTTCAGAAAATCATGAGACATGCCATCAGATAAATCACAGCCCTCTGGGAATTTAGCTGGATTAAAGACATGAAATGGCATTTGCAGTTCATTTAATCAGACAGTATAAGGAGTTTAAGCATTTTGTGTGTGTGTGTGTGTTGTTTTTACCCTTGTCGTTTACATTTACAAGCAAAAATCTTTCTTTCTTTCTAGTTTTGTTTTGTCCCTTGAGGTCTTGGTAATATCACAGAAAACAAACATTGGCTTTTGTTTGTTTTGTTATGTTTTTTTTGTCCCCCTCGGTCTAGGTTACATTGATATAAAACAAATATTGGATTTTGTTTTATTTTCCCTCTAGGTCTAGGTTACACTTACAAAACAAACATTTGTTTTGTTTTGTTTTGTTTCTCCAGGTCTAGGTTACATTGCCAGAAAACACACATTGGATTTAGTTTTTTCCCTCAAGGTCTAGGATACATTGACAGAAAACATTGTGGCTATTATTGCAGTTACAAGTAACTCAATGTGATCTCGTTATGATTATTATGTATTTTATGTAAAACGTGGTTTTACAAAACTGCCATACTGGCAGTTTATTGAAATTGAAATTATCCCCTTGATTTTATTATTTTTATTGTTGTTTTTAGTTGTCATATCAATTACCTTATACCTTACCCTGGACCACAAAACCAGTCTTAAAGGGATAGTTCACCCAAAAATGAAAATATGTTTATCTGCTTACTCCCAGGGCTTACTCCCACTCTTTGTTTCTTCAGTAGAACACAAACAACAATTTTTGACTTAAACCGTGGCAGTCTATCACTCTTCTTATTGCAGTCAATGGGCTCCACAGCTTTGAGACAAAAAAAAAAAAAACACACAAAACCAAATTAAACCCTGTGGCTCGTGATGATACAATGAGGTCTTAAGACACAAAACAATCGGTCTGTGCAAGAAACTGAAGAGTATTTATATCTATTTTTTTATGTGTGTAGTCACAGGGTTTCATTTGGTTTTGTCTGTGTGTTGTTGTTTTTTTTACCTCTCAAAGCCATGAAGCCCATTGACTGACATTACAAGACTGATAGACTGCAACAGTTTTAGTAAAAATATTTGATTGTGTTTTACTAAGTGCCCGTAAACATCAAAGCCTGCGCTGATCACACACTCTTTACAATTTCAAATGTTGTCACTTCAAGCAACAAGTTTTACGGGAGGAAAATCAAACGCTCATTAGTTCTCGCCTGCATCATCACAGATTGTGACATGCCGTGTTTCTGATGAATGATCGAGAAAATAATCTGGAATATATTTTTAGCAATTTACAATTTAAATTCTGCTCTGCACCTCACAAACCTAGTAACCTACTGTATTACGCCAGAGAGGACTACGGCTGTGACATTTCGTCATTTGGATTACGTGGTACTGCTTTGACATAAAAAAAAAAAAAAAATTGTAATTGCATTTATCTGTCTCTCTTATTCTGTACAGAGATATGAGGTAGGCGTGGGATTAGTGACTATAAAAATATGCTTTATTGATACTAAAATGTTTATTTTCCTGTGTATTTATCATTTATAATATCCTTTTAAATTAGCTATAAATTGGGTAGGTTTAGGTTTGGGGTTAGTTTAAGGTGTCAAAAAATCTAAATCGCTTATTACGAAGGTGATAAAAATGCATATTTTGCATAATTTCTGAATTGTTGGAATTGTATTATTTTTACCTTGTTGATGAGCGATGAGCATGAGTACAGTGCAATTTAATACATTTGTTCTTTCTTTCTTTCTTTCTTTCTTTTTTCTTTCTTTCTTTCTTTCTTTCGTTCTCTGTGGTGTGTTAGAAGGTAGCGTGTGAAGAAAGTGTTTAGTATACAGCCTGCATTCATGCTGTGCTCCTTCAGTGTGGCAAGGTCACGGATGTCCACCCTTCTCAGCAGCTCTTATAGACTCAGTGCAGGGAAATGGGCAGGATCAGTGGGCAGGCGGGCCGTGGGGTGTTTACTCACCTCCACTAAAGAGGATATAATGCACAGGCCAAAGGAAACGCTTGTCCCCCAGCTTAATCACCCTCTTTTAGCACTTTAGATGGAGCTCGTTCCATTTGTTTAACCAGGAGCAGAGTGAAGGAGAGGTCAGTTAGACAGGAAAGGCAGCTAAATGACATTCATTTTTCAACAAAATATACTTTATAGGACAAAACTCAACACCTGGTAGCTAAGGTCTTATCAGTGGTTGCTAGGGCATTTACTATGCAGTTGTTAAGGTGCATGCTGTGAAGCTGTGTATGTTGCTAATTGTTACGGTTTTCTAGCTTGTTGATAGAATGTTGATTAGGGCTTTTTTTTTGTGGTTGATCGGATGTTTTGGCTGTTATTGGAGTGTTTTTATGGTCCCAAATTTTTCCCAGACATTAAACTATCCAAATGTTGTGTCATAAGTAATGCTTTTAAATAATCAATTATTATTATTATTATTATTATTTTTTTTTTTTTGGAAAAGTCTATGAAAATTTTTGTTTTATGTTCAGTCACCCAGTCACATATTTGGTTATTGTGACTGGTGGGATAATATGTGTACTGAAATAACATTTTTGCAGTCATAAAACTGGTGAGATATCTTAGCCCAGTTATTTTAACCTGTTTAAAAAAAAAAAAAAAAAAAAAAAAAAACTCATGCAACATTTAAAGGATCACTGAGATAATAATAATAATAATAATAATAATAATAATAATAATAATAATAATAATAATAATAATAATAATAATCATCATCATCACCGGGTCTCAATTTTATTTTTTACTTTTTTTTCTACATCAAATTGTTACATTTCTCTACATCAAAATTTTATATTAATACCTTGAGTATTACAACATCATTATTGTAATTTTTTTGTAACATTTTGACATTTTAATTTAGCGCAATATTTTGTCATTGCAATATTTTATTGTTATTTTCACTAGCTACTGCAACTGGATTTATATTGTATATCTAAGTTCACTGTTATCCCACTAATGTGACCATCAACATGGTTTACTCATTCTATGACCTCACTCAACAAAACTAAATATATGTGAATGCATATATTAATACTAGACGCCCTAAAAGATCACGTGTACCAAAAATGTTTTTTATATATTTATGTTAAGACAATTTAATAGCCTTTATTTTTGGAGCTTTCATGCAGATTTGAAAAGTATCATTCATTTGCATGATTTCACCAGTGCAAATCACAATTCCCTGATATTTCCAGATTTTCTGTGACCGTGGGAACCCTGTTAAATGCATACTCTCACTGCTTCTCAAATGGCAACCAGTAACACTTCTGTCTGTGCTCGCAGCACAGGGAAAAGAGTGGAAAAGAGATAATTTGAAAATAAACTTTCTTTATTGATTATTACATTACATGACTCACAAGGTTATAATTGCGACAGAACAGATTTTTTTTTTTTTTTTTGTGACTTTTGTGAACTACTAATTAATGATGCATAACATCTACCTGAGTAATTAACGTGCTTTAATGATATAATTGCAAGGCAGCATCCATCTTGCAGAGATAGGCACACTGTTCCATTTATTGAGATTCTATCTCTGTTCAGTTTTGTTTTTCACCCACACTCTCAATGTGAAACTAGTCAAAGTCAAACGTATTGTCACATTCTGTACTTTGAGATGCAGATCTCTCTATCCAAAGAAACAAGAATTAAATTATATACAATATATTGATTTCTTTAAAGGTCAAATGTTTTTGTCTAAATGAGCTTGACTAATATTATCTTTCTCTCTCTCTCTCTCTCTCTCTCTCTCTCTCTCTCTCTCTCTCTCTTTCTCCATGTGCTGCTTTCATAAAATTGCTGCAACAACAGGTAAGACACTTTTCTGCTTTTTTGTGCAAATTAATATCATTAATAACCATGTAATAACCATATGTGTGTGTGTGTGTCTATTTGTAATCTGTTGTACCCTTGAATTACTCAGGAATGGTCTATTTTTACTGACAAACACCAACACAAAGACATGCTTTAGTTATAATGGACTTAAACTGTAAGTCACGGAGTAAAATGGAAAATCAGACCAAATGAAAATTCCAACATTCCAGTTGGTTACAGATATTACACCTTTATTTGGATTCCAACAATTGAAATCCAATATCCATATGTGATATCATTTAAGCAGATATTTATTTCTCTAGCTTGAATACCACTGATATGACAATACAGGAGGTGCTCTCTGCCAAGCGTGAGTCACCACCGTCCATTCATTCATTAGAACATTACAGCGTACAAAGAAATCCACTATTTACTGCTCTCCAGTAATCCAAATAAACTCAACTGTGAAACATCAGTTCTTGCCCAGAGCTGAGAGCATATATTGATCCTTTTTCCTTCTGTAAAGTACTCTTGTCATCATAGTCATTCAAGCTAAGTAACTTGTTTGCTTTGTTTGAAAGGAACATCTTGATGTTTTTGTTTGATTTGTTTGCTTCAAGACCCTGAATCTCTGTGTCTCTCAATTTCAGTTGGGCAAAAGAATGATCTGCCTTTTAATGAGTGACAAAAAATGTAATGAGTGAAAACAATATTTTTATCACAAGCCCAGCAAAAACGAGATTCCTATCATTTCAGTAGGGAAAGACCATAGAGATGTGATTCAGACAGCAGAAAATACTCGCTCCTTCAGGGGTATAATTAGCCTTTCTGAAGGACCTTGTGGCAGTTCAGGCAAATGAAAACAGGTCTCTTGAAGTATTCACACGTGCATGAGAGTTTGTGGTATTTGTCTTAAGTATCTTGTAGCACTGCTTATAAATGGTTTTATTGACTTGAGTCAACAGCTCCACACTAGACCTTAGTCAGGGTTGCATATTTAATTTTTGACAGGAATGAAAATGAGGCTATGATGGACTGACGAACAGTGCATTCAGTGGATTGTACTACTGTTTAACAATAAACTAGGGCCAGATTTAATAAACAGGGGTAAGTAGCGTTAGGGCGCTATTTCTATATGTGCTTTTTGGGAAAATTCTGCGGGTGATTTACAGACAGTGCAAATATTAAAGAACACAAACGTAGCCAGATCATTTCATAATGACCAGCACAGTCTACCAAGAGAAGTGCGAATTATGCCTGCTTTAAGACATGCTATTTGAGGGCGTTAAATAATGGCGCAAATAACAGAAATTTGATGATTGCAACCTTAATCAAGGACTTTTATACAACGTGTGCCATTGTAAAGAATATTTTTGGCACAGTTATGTCACATTAACTGGCCTGTAACTCGTTTGAATTTGTCTGTAAATGTCATATAAAATATGTCAATATTCACTTGTTGAGCTGAGCTGCTCAAATGGAAACTGAGGGTTTGAATCTGGACTATTTTGTGTCCTGAACCCATTCTGATTATTTCCCGACATTCCATGGGACATTTTTGTTACTCAAAGGTTGCTTTTTCAAGTATCAACTTTGTTTCAGATCTTTCTCCTAAACATCTATAGAAAAGTATTGAGATTTTTTAAGTTCATGTTGAGAATTTTGACATTTTACGGTAAATGTTTAGGTAGGAACATTTGATTTATGATGTTGATATCTGACTTGAGTTTACTAAGATTTTTTCCTTGTAGGAAATTCACAGAATTGGGAAACTTCAAATGCTGTCTAGGACACATTTGAGAAACAGATATCTTTCCTACAAGTCTATTTTGGCAAATCTGAGCATAGTTTGTGACCATGTTAAGATCCTTTCTGAAATGTGAGAGATACATTTTTCTTAGTCTGTAAATGGGCAAAAGCCCCAAAAATAATATTAAAAACACACTGTTCAAGTGAGGTTGCACAGTAAATCCAGTGTGAATGTTTTGCACAGTCATAAGAAGTAATCTTTATAAATAACTCTTAAGGCCTGGTGCCCAGCAAGTTTTGCAAGTGTATCCCCAAGCGTTTGGAGTGAAAGAGGAAGGTCGTTTAAAGGATGGAACACGCACAGAATGTTCCTGTGTGCCGTGACTGAACAAACCCAGGGCTCAGGAGGAGCCATCCGTCTTCCTCTCTACGTCCAATTATTCAACCCGCTCTCACCCACTGAGAAAAATGGAGCGAACGAGGGAGAGCTTAATTAGTGATAATTAAAGACCATAAAAGGAGAGGCACAGAAAAAATACCCTGCCAAGTTAGACCGAGGGACAAGTGGTTGTGGATGAAAAGAAAGCGTGAGAGAGAAGAGGGTTATGTCACAGATATTGTGGTTGTAAAGTTTCAATTTTAAAATCTGTATGGTTTTTCCTGTATTTTTGGCAGCCACACAAGAAAAACATTCTGCCACCAAAGCAGCTTTTAAAATATTTTATTTTGTTGTTGAGGCTTGTTGGACATTTAATTGGCAACCATGGCAATTGATAATGTCAGAGCTAAAGTTATCATATGAATGATTAATTTGTAAGTAATGTGGTGTATTTATGTTTAAAAATGATATATAATTCTGCTAAATTGATATGAAACATTTACTTCAAACAGTATTTATAATATTTTATGTCTTGATTTTTACTATAACAATCAATTAAATGTGTATTTCAGTGAAACGAAGTATCAATGTTGAATCGATCCATAGGTAACTTTATTTTAAATGTTTAGGTTATTGATTGATTGATTTACTCATTCACTCATTCACTACAAAAAAAAAAGAAAAAAAAATGTTTTATAAAAACTCATATGTGACTTACAGTAGCTGTTTATTAGCTACCACTGAAGTCCTGAAGTGACCAGGAAAAGCCCTGTGTAAATTGCTGTTATTATCCCTGCAGACATGTCATGTCCCTTGTTCCAGTCCCAGTCCCTCTTCCGCCCCCTCTTCTCTCTTCTTATCTTTCGGTCCCTGTGTCTTTGGCCTGTATCTCTTGGGTACTGATCCTTATGCATCCATAACACTGTCCTCTGTTCCCTCCTCCTTATATTCCAGCAGTGTAGTGTGTCCCAGCTAGTGGGCGGCGAGCGATGGGTACGTCCTTCTCCATGAGAGTCACTCCACCTGAGGGTTCAACCTTCTCCTTAGTCCTCAAAGCACTTTCATTTTATATTTTCTTGTTTCTTCTGTTTGTCCTACTAAATAGGGTCCATTTACATCAGCTGTCTCATCAGCTAATGCACAATTGAGAGGGACTGTGCATGAGATGTTTGAGAAAAGAGGAAAGAGAAAGCATGTAGTGTGCATTTGAATTATTGTGTAGGTGTTTTTCACTACCATTCCAAGTTTAGAAACACTTGTTCTATTTTTTTTTTTTTTTTTTTATGAAAAAATTTATACTTTTATCCACCAACATTCTTAAAACTCTTAATTGGCATTGATGGTCCCATTAAGAATCTCTAGCATTCATGAAACCTTTCCATTCCACAAAAGGTTCTTTATAGCGAGAAAAAAAAATAATTCTTAAGATTATTCAAATGTTCTTTACACTTTTTTTTTTTTTTACTGAAAGGTTTTTACACAAAACAGTTCTCCAAACCCCTTTTTGGAACCTTTTTTAGAAGATTACTTAAAAAAAAAAAAAAAAAAATAGAGACAGAAAATGAATAGGCCCATCAGACATTATACGATCAAACTGTCTTCTTTGAAGACACTCAAGCTTGGAACAGTCTTCACTTCTCTAATGATTTACAGCAAATTTTAAGTTCAGAAATAAGTACACTCTACTAAAGCAGCTGAAGAAAGGAGAATGAAAAAGTATTACGATTTACACACTTCATTAAGTAGCACGGCCGTTTTTAACTGTGCCAAGATAATTTAGGTTTCTCTAGTACCAAATTAGCACATAGAATGATTTCCTATGGCTGAACTAACTAGACCTAAGTAATGGCTGCTGGAAATGGTGTTTTCCTTCACAGGTAAAGATGAAATAATAGTTATTTCATACAATAATAATAATATTTTATTTTATTTTATTGTACCAGTTCAATAAAATATCCTTTGTTGAACAAAATTATACATTTTGGTGTAACTAAATGTAGTTAAATATGTTGGAACCTATTTTTCTCTCATACAATTTATGTATGTATGCATTTACTTCCTAAATAATTATATAAATGCACCATTTTAAATTGTAATCTATAACAATTGAACACATGAAATTAATACAAGGATTTAAATCTGTCTCTCTGATTTGTGACCATTTGAGCAACGCTATCATTACCTTCACATTATCAGAACATATAGCATCATTTCATCTGTTTGTTGTGGTTTGCACTGTTGAATAGGCGCTGCGTGGCACTTGCATGTTTATATGTCCTGCATTTAGAAGATTAAAACTGACCTCTGTAATTTCTGATCCATTCAGTAGCATTGCAGGTGTTCATGAGTGACTCAGAACCATTATCATCGACAAAGAAACAAAGGCGCACAGCTGCGGCGTAGAGCCTAGAGACACACAATCACACACACTCGCTCATTTACCTCTAACTCACTGATGCAGTAGACAGTAATTTTATCACTGTAATTAAGTCTCTAATAAAAATCTCCACACATGTAGAGCTCCAGATAAGTGTTTGTGTGCTAGTGTGACAGACAGATGGTCACACTCCGCTCTGGTGAGCACTGGAAACTTGCAAGTACTCGTCAACTCTGATCATCTCCATCGCAATAAGTCTTTGCTTCTAAAAGGCCCAAATGATCACACTTGTGACAGCCAGATGCATTAGAAAGCATACCTAAAATTAAAATGTGTAAATTAAACACAAGTCAGTGAAAAACACAAGAGAGGACAGAACAAGAATTACAATTAAAGGTTTCAAAAATGCTTAAAAAATGCTTTCTTTTTATTTATTCAACAAACAAATTTTTAAAAATGTTGATTTAAAAGTTTTTTTATTATTATTTTTTATTTTTATTTATTATTATTATTATTATTATTATTATTATTATTATTATTATTATTATTATTATTATTATTTATATTTTTTATGTATTTATTTCATTTTATTTTGCATTTTCTATTACATTAAAGACCCAATCATGCCTACGGTTATATTTTATTTATTTTAGTTACTGCACTACTACAGAGGTAGGATCTGTACCTGCAAGATGTGGATGAGTCAATATGCGTGCAGTGCAGATGAGTCAGTTAGGCCAAACTCTCATGAACGTGTGTGGGATTTCAGTGCTGTGGTCTCATGAATCTTTTATTTGTAACTTTTGTGCATAAGCCCTGCTGCTCAGTAAACTAATGAAACCTGTTTTGTAGACATAAGTCAACCCGCATACTAACAAACAGATAGCACAAAGTCATAATATATTTCTTGTCTTCCCGGATTCATCTTTTCTGGGTCTTTATTCCAGCCTTCCAGTCTCCTGCTTCTCTCCTTCCTTTGTCTTTGGTGCATGTAATATTTATTGAGCATGGTGGAGGTTCATAACAGCAGGCTCAGATGACCTTGATCAGGCAGGCGTGAGAACAATTACAGGAAAACAAACCAGCACAAAATGAGATTTTACGTGTTCCTCCCTGAGGTGAATTAGTGCCCCAATTAGTTTATATCCACTTGCCTTTTTTTTTTTTTTTTGTCCAAATTATACTGTCAGTTACCTTACACTTCAAAGTTTTTACAATAGCACAGGTCACATTGCACAGGTCAAGTTACCCTTTGAGATATATGCATCTCCTGTAGCTGTCTATGTGGAATAGTAACTCAAAAATGGCAATATATATGTATAAATGTATCTATGTATGTACAGTATACTTTCTGTGATCCAAAGCTGAATTTTCAGAAGCCATTACTCCAGGCTTCAGTGTCACATGATCCTTCAGAAATCAATGCAATATGCAGATTTTATGCTAAACAAACATTTCTTTTCAATATTGAAAACAATTTTCTACTTAACATTTTAGTGGAAACGGTGTTGAATTGATGAATTGATTTCAAAAAGAAAATGTAATTCTTTTTTAAATTAAACTGACTTTGGTAACTTTATAAATGTTGTTACTGTCACTCATGTTCAAATGAATGTATCCTTGCTGAATAAAAGTATTAATAGAAGAAAGTGAAATACAACCAAGTATGGTGACCCATACTCAGAATTCATGCTCTGCATATAACCCACCCAAAGTGCACACACACACACACAGCAGTGAACACACACACACACACACACACACACCGTAAACACACACCCAGAGCAGTGGGCAGCCATTCATGTTGCGGCGCCCGGGGAGCAGTTGGGGGTTCAGTGCCTTGCTCAAGGGCACCTCAGTCGTGGTATTGCTGGCCCAAGACTCAAACCCACATCCCTAGGGTTAGGGGTCAAACCCTAGGCCACGACTTCCCTGTGGGGAAGTGCAACAAATAAAAAATATATTTCAGTAATAATAATTGTTTGATGATCTGAATCTTTTAAGTGTGACAAATATGCAATAATAATAATAATAATAATAATAATAATAAACAGGACGAGGGCAAAAACATTATATAACTGTACTATATCCGATATATATATATATTTGCAGAATATCCATGCAGATTTCTCTCCATGTCTTTCAAGCATTTTGAGTGATTATTTTTAGTAAAATAATGTCTACTTCAGGTGTCCAGCTCGTGCCTGGTATCTCAGAGAGTTGGATCACTGATCTCACTAAATGGGTACAGTTAAATGATGAGCGAATGGTGGAGACCCTCAACCACGTGATGCAGCCGAACTGTGTTCCCGAAGTGCCTGAAAGAGCTCGTTCTTGCTCTGATTCCAACTCCCCTCGCTAATTAGGCAAGATTCCCGCTCATATTTGCAGATTTGCATCCTTAAAAAGGATATGTTAATGTCAAAGCTGTTTTGAAATACTGCCGCTGTCTTTCTCGTGTTACCATAGATTAGTTAAGCATTTTATTTTTTTTGGACCAGGCTGATCTTTGTCTCGAAGCTTATTGTCAGTCTTTGCTCACCTTGAAGGAAGGCGGAAAGGGTATCAGAGTATAACGATTGGGTGTAATTTCGGTAGACAAGGAAGGAGGAGAGGAGGTGGTGATTGAGAACAATGGGAAAGAAATCAGAATGAAAAAGTAAGTCATAAAGTCTTTGAGGGCAAGTGCATCTCTGGCTCTGACTGATGGAGTCCCCAGGGTGTCAGCCATATGCCATTTCTCATGATGTCATTCATACAACTTTTATACCTGAATGTGTTATGAACCTTTCATAAATCACACTGAAAGCATTGATATGCTATTGCTTTCGAGTAGTTAATGTGAATGAATCCTTGGCATGTGTTGAAAAGTGATTGCCGACATTGGCGATGTTGACTATCTGGACTTGTTTCCTAGATACAAATTTAGTTAAATCCTTGATTAATCGCACTGCCAGCAATTAGTTCCTATTGACAATCGTTAATAGCTCAGACCTGTACTTCATTAGTAGAGAGCTAGTCCAAAATTAAGTTCTCAGGGGTCGGTAGAAATCAATTATGTCGTAGCTGTTGCTCATTAGTCAGCCGGTTTTACTGATGTACAGAAATGTACAGCCATCATAAGTTAAGCACAATTCACACATGGTTTGGATATATTAAAACATTTCCATGTATGTACTAGCTCAATATATAATCAATTTGCACTTATAATCTACATTATGTTAAGTTTTATATTGTTATAGTTTATAATGTTATTATTTTATAATGTATTTTTTGTCTAAAAATTATATAAATGTAATTAGTATTATAATGTCATTATTATGTAATTATTATATAATAACTGTATAATTATATATGGATTATATATTATTTAGTATTTACAAGTTTATTATTTATCATGCTCAGAATCTCTGAACCTATTATTATTATTTTTTTGTGTGTGTTTTTGTTTCTTGTGTGTTTGATGACATTTGAAAGTCATTCTGTATGAGCAAAGATTCGTCAAGTGAACAGTGTGTAATGGAGTCAGGACCCTGAGAATCTAAACACAGCTTGAGTCATAAGATGTATGACAGTTAAACATGATTCTTAGATGCACACTCAGGATTAGATCATTGCTTTGAGGAGTTCAGCTAAACTTTGCTGGCAGGACTGGGCACTTCTGCTCTGAGGCATTGAGGCAGGAGATGCCTTGCTCCCTGCAGCACTAATGGCTCACGTGACGGGGGACTTTGCAGTCTGCTCATAATTTGATTGTTAGCATATGGTGCTATGCTTACGGAACAGCCTCGACTCATCAAATATTCACCATTACAAACAGAACAAAAAGCTCCCCCCACCCGCTGTGAAATTCATATTTCATTCAGCTCACTCTTTCTTTGCTCTGACTTTCTCCTGGCCCTGAAGGTTTCCGTGGCTTCTCTATTTTTCTTCTCTCAGGACAAGCGTGCTCTCAAAGCACTGCCATCTTTGGAGCAGCAGGGGTGGGTGATCATCTAACCAAAATATTACAAGAAGATATGAGTAATTTTATATGCATGTGCATGAATATAGTAAAAAATATGGACACGCACATACATTTGCCATTTTTCACTTGTATTCAAAAAAGCAGAATAAAAAAAGAAGACTGAAACAGTAAATCAGGAAGCATTGAGACTGGACAGTGATCATGATTCATTTGTAGATGGTGGGAGAGATTTGGAAAGGTCGTTGGCTTATCAGACTGTCTATCAGCAAAGACAACTCCAATGACCGGACATTATCAGATCTTACCCAAAGTCAAACCTGTGTTGAGGGTCACTCAGTGGTTGTTGGTATATTAGGAAACCTGTGGTTTCAAGAATAACCTTTACCATCCATGGAACTGTTCCATTATGCAGCAGGTTCTTTAAATTGGGAAAACATTATTTAGATCAAAGTTATCCTTAAACCAACAATTAATAAACAAACAACATATAAAAAGATTCTTTAAATAACTGTTTTAAAGGTCCCGTTTTACGCGCTTTTTTTGTAGCTTTGATTGTGTTTACAGTGTGCAATATAACATGTGTTCATGTTTCTTGTGTAAAAAAACACAGTTTTTTTTCACACAGTTCACCTATCTGTATACTGCTGTTTTCACTGTCACAAAAACAGGCTGATGACTTCCTTGTTCTATGAAGCCTCTCCTTCAGAAATACGTAACGGGTTCTGATTGGGCCAGCGGTTCCCAGGTAGTGATTCGACAGCAGCTGAGAGCAGGCTGCCCTCCTGGTAACGCGATTGGGCTAGAACGCACGTGCTGGAGATGTATTTATAGTCACAGGAGCGTTTTTACTGACGAGATGCGCATGAAAACCGCATTTGTTTTTTTGCACAGCCCTAACATCTAATTAACAAAGCTAAACAGCGTTGCCCTTTGTGTAATAAGTTACAGAAACTGTTAAACGCACCAACATAAATAATAATATACACTTACCGGTTGTGGTCCATAAACAACGCTTTCTCCAGACAAAGAGGGAACTGCTCCATCTTTCAAGAATAATCTTTGTGCAAATCCGGCATTAAACTGATTGAGATTGAGAAAGTTGTCCTCAGCAAAATGAGCTGCACATAGTTTTACATGTGCATTATAATTTTCGGGAACCGAGTTAAACATAAATTGTAACCATTAATCTCAAAGTACAGCGTTCCTGGGAAGCCCAAACAAAGATGATTGGACTCAGAGATTAAAAAAAAACAGCGTTTCAATGACATGGCGACAAAAACAAACAGCTCTTCCTTCTTCTCCGTTGGAGTGCAACAAGGCCACGCCCCCTGTTTGTGAATTCATGTGGGCGGAGTTTAGTCAAAAAAATGTTTTAGTGACGTCATTACTGCAGGAACTAGAGGGATGTAGTCCAAACGGGTCGTTTTTTGTAGGCGAATTCTGTTAAATCAAATATCTCGCTTCGCATTGAACTTTGAGCTTTAGCATTTTACAGATATTATTTATACTCTAACAACAACATTACACACTAACTAAAGTTTAAAACATGGAATCACAAAGAAGGGGACCTTTAACTGATGAGATATTTGAGAAACCAAAAATGGTTCTTCTATTGCATTACTAATGAAGCTTTTGGAACCATTATTTTTAAGTGTAACCACTTTGAAATCAGTTGCAGCATCTCATTCTACCTGCTGCGTTTTTTTCCACCAAAGTTTAATACATTAACCAATGACCATTGATCTTTCCCTCTTCCACTAATCTTTCTTTGTTTATATTGGTGCACCTTCCATGGCCTCGTCTTGCTTCGAATCCTTCAGGCTGCTAATTACAGCCAAGCAATTCACTTATCTAATACTGCTGGCGCCGATACAGGATGGCTGCCTCCGTGTCGAGCTCCGCATATGTTTTTGTGTTTTTGTTAGTTTGTCCTGTCTTTAGTTATATTCCTGCCATCAGTTTCACCAGGGAAGAACTGCTGAACATTCGGCAGAACACACCACAGGATATTTTACCGGATTTCAATTATTCAGACGTTTTACTGAACGTTGTTATCGGAGGAGCGGCGGCGCTGATCAAGCGCTTCAGGACGCGCAGACGGGGGAAGCGAGCGGGAGCGCTCGTCAGACTCAGGAAGCGCGGATTTCGAACGCCGTTGCCTAGCATCCATCTGGCAAATCTCCGCTCTCTACCCAACAAAACGGACGAACTCCTTCTGCTTTCTCGGACAAATAAGGATTTCACACACTCTGCTGCTCTGTGTTTCACGGAAACCTGGCTGAATGACACCATACCGGACAGCGCGCTCCATCTGCCGGGATTTCAGCTGTTTAGAGCGGATCGTGACACAGAATCAACGGGGAAATCGCGTGGTGGCGGGACATGCTTTTACATCAATGAACGGTGGTGTACAGATGTAACTGTGTTAAAGAAGACGTGCTGCTCAAATCTTGAAACACTCTTCATTAACTGCAAGCCGTTCTATTCGCCGCGGGAGTTTCACTCGTTCATTCTGGTCAGTGTTTACATCCATCCGCAAGCTCATGTGAGCTCAGCTTTACAGAAACTCGCTGATCAGATCACAGAGACAGAACAACAACACCCGGACTCTGTTTTAATCATTCTCGGGGACTTTAATAAAGCCAATCTGTCCCGTGAACTGCCAAAATACAGACAGCATGTTACTTGTCCCACAAGAGACAGTAATATATTGGATCACTGCTACACCACAATAAAGGATGCATTTCACTCTGTTCCACGAGCAGCTTTGGGACGTTCTGATCACCTTCTGGTTCATCTAATACCGTCCTACAGGCAGAAACTAAAATCAGCTAAACCTGTATCAAGGACTGTAAAAAGATGGACTAATGAAGCAGAGCAGGATTTACAATCTTGTTTTGACCTCACTGATTGGAGTGTTTTTGAAGCTGCTGCCACTGATCTGGATGAACTCACAGAGACCGTAACATCATATATCAGTTTCTGTGAGGATATGTGTATTCCTACAAAGACTCAACTAATTTACAATAATGACAAACCGTGGTTCACTGCAAAACTCAGACAGCTCCGTCAGGCCAAAGAAGATGCTTACGTGAAGGGGGACAATGTCTTGTATAAACAGGCTAAATACACATTGGAAAAGGAGATCAAAGTGGCAAAGAGGAATTATTCTGAAAAAATAAGGACTCAGTTCACTTCCAACGACTCCGCATCAGTATGGAAAAGTCTAAAGAACATCACCAATTACAAGACACCACCCCCCAGCACCGTAGAGAATCAACGACTGGCAGACGATCTGAACGAGTTTTACTGCAGGTTTGAAAGAACACCCATCACCTGCCCTGAACGCCTCCCCACACAACCATTCACACCCTTCACAACTCCTGCAACCAGCCCTGAATGCCTCTCCAAACAACTGTTCACACCATTAACAGCTCCTGCAACCCATCCTGAACACCTCTCCAATCAAGCACTCTCACCATTCTCACCTCCTGCATCCCCCCTCTCCCCCACACCTGCAATTCAGATCAGCGAGGATGCGGTGCGCCAGGTCTTCCGGAAGCAGAAAAGGAAAAAAGCACCAGGCCCAGATTGTGTTACACCAGCCTGTCTGAAATCCTGTGCTGACCAGCTGGCCCCCATCTTCACACAGATCTTCAACAGATCGCTGGAGCTGTGCGAAGTCCCTTCATGCCTCAAACGTTCCACCATCATCCCCATCCCTAAGAAACCCAAAATTACAGGACTAAATGACTACAGGCCTGTGGCTCTAACATCTGTAGTCATGAAGTCATTTGAAAAACTGGTGCTGGGCCACCTGAAGGACATCACTGGGCCCTTGCTGGATCCTCTTCAGTTTGCCTACAGAGCAAACAGGTCTGTGGACGATGCAGTAAACATTGGACTGCATTATGTTCTGCAACACCTAGACAGACCAGGGACTTATGTGAGGATCCTGTTTGTGGACTTCAGCTCGGCCTTTAACACGATCATCCCAAACCTCCTCCTGCCCAAACTAACTCAGCTCTCCGTGCCCACCTCCGTCTGTCAGTGGATCAACAGCTTCCTGACAGACAGGCAGCAGCTAGTGAGGCTGGGAAAATACACATCCAGCACCCGTACAATCAGCACCGGAGCTCCCCAGGGCTGCGTTCTCTCCCCACTGCTCTTCTCCCTGTACACCAACGATTGCACATCTAAGGACCCCTCTGTCAAGCTCCTGAAGTTTGCAGATGACACCACACTCATCGGCCTCATTCAGGACGGTGACGAGTCTGCTTACAGACAGGAGGTAAAAGAGCTGGCTGTCTGGTGCAGTCTCAACAACCTGGAGCTTAACACCCTCAAAACAGTGGAGATGATCGTGGACTTCAGGAGAAACCCCCCTGCACTCCCCCCACTCACCATCATGAACAGCCCTGTGACTGCAGTGGAGTCATTCAGGTTCCTGGGAACCACCATCTCTCAGGACCTGAAGTGGGACATTCACATTGACTCCATCGTAAAAAAGGCCCAGCAGAGGTTGTACTTTCTCCGCCAGCTGAGGAAGTTTAACCTGCCTCAGGAGCTGCTGAAACAGTTCTACTCCACCATCATTGAATCCATCCTCTGCACTTCAGTAACTGTCTGGTTCAGCTCAGCTTCTAAATCTGACCTCAGAAGACTACAGAGAGTAGTCCGGACTGCTGAGCGAATCATCGGTTCAACTCTCCCATCTATTCAAGAACTGTACTTATCCAGAGTGAGAAAAAGGGCTGTCAAAATCACTCTGGACCCCTCACATCCAGCACACTCCCTCTTTGAACTGTTGCCATCTGGTCGACGCTACAGAGCACTGAGCACTAGAACGACCAGACACAGGACCAGTTTCTTCCCTCAGGCAATTCATCTTATGAACAGCTGACAATAATGGCGAACACACTACACTTTATATTTATATACACACACACTTTATTTATCTAACACACATACTTAGTATACACTTAAATTTTGCACACAATATATATATGTACATACATAACTTCACTTTGTAATATACCTGCCCACAATTGTCATTTGTATATTGTCATTCACTGTCTACATATTTGTATTTTTTATTCTTTTATTATGTGTTTTATGTTCTGTCGCTGTCATTCTGTTGTACTGCGGAGCTTCTGTCACGAAAACAAATTCCTCGTATGTGTAAACATACCTGGCAATAAAGCTCATTCTGATTCTGATTCTGATTCTGATTATCAGAGAAGCACTTTGCCATAAATTAATAGAAGCCCTGAAAACAAATCTTATCTGACTCTCTGGGTGACCGAAGCGTTTGTTTAAATTTCCTGTATCTGATTCCTTACCGCCTGTGAAATTTAATTAAATATGCCTTGTCACATTTCACATTGTTCTCTTAGCGTCCTCTTTCTGTCTCCCAATCTCTCTCTCTTTCACAGCTCTCTTGGGTGTCTTAGACCATCACACAAAGGCTGTGTTCACACCTGGTATTAAAGAGAAAGTTCACCTCAAAATTAATATTCCATTGTCATTTACTCACCTTCATGTCATTTTAGACCTATGACATTCTTTCTACAAAAGATGAACATCAGTGGGGTCTAAGTTTGTTTAGTTGTTTTCGACCTCACTGTTACTCATTCAACAAGAAATAAAGATTCCAAAAGTGTTTTTTTAAAGTGATGCAATTGAAGTAATTGTATTATTATAAATAATTTTCCATACAATCTTCCATAGATGTTAATTGTTCTTTATAGAACCATCGTTGTCAAAAAAAGAACCTTTATTTTTTTAAGAGTGAACAGAGAAAAGCAGTTGAAATGTTCTTCACAATATCTTCTTTTTTGTTAAGCCGAAGAAAGAAAGTCATACAGGTTTAGAACAGCACTCGAAAGATGACAGAAGTGTCATGTTTGGTTGACCTATCTCTTTAATACCAGGTGAAAACAGGGCTAAAACGAAAACAGAAGAAAGGCCTCAACTAGCATCATTGAACTGTTAGCAATGGCAGGTGGGAGCTGTCATCGCTGAACTCTTCCCCGTAGTTCTGTGAGTTTCTGTTTCTAAAGAAGCTGGTTGACTGTAGAGTTGTCAATGCGTACACCTGAGCTCTTGGCAACACTCTCCACGTCAAATCTGTCTAAGGTGAGGTTGGCATTGAACAACTGCCTTGGGTTCCATCAGGATTGTGTGGGAGTATTTTTTTCTTTTCTTTCTCTTTCACATCTAATTTACACCCTCTCACATTCTGCTTTGACATCTACTTAGCTGACTAAAATGAGTTATGAGAAAGAAGGGTGGATGGGTAAATAAACTTTTTTCTTTTGATAAAGAAAGCTAATTTCCAAGAACGCTCTTCAGGGACATGACATTTGGATTTCCTCAGGTGTTCATTTCTTGATTTATACTTTTCTTTACTTTTTTAACAAGCATATGTCTCAACCTGCAGGTGGCTGTTTAAATGTTTAGAATGTGATCTGCCTTTACATGTCTGACTAATTAATCTCCTGGCTTTGATAACCACGGGTACACCATTTTAGCCGTTTAGACGTGATGTTTAAAATTCATTAAATGTTTTTTTTTTTTTTTTTTTGAAGCTGACTGGTTCAAATGGGTTTCTTCTCTCACAATGAGAGTGAGTTTGAATAGGTAGGTAAGAGCAACATGCGTTAAATGTATATAGATTGCAAAAGGCGTCTTCATGGAGCTTTATCCAGTCCAACTACCCGGAGCTGACACTTTGAAGAGCTTAAACTGCACTTTCACTCACAGTCCTCCTTTCTAACTCTCTTTGTATGCTTTTCTACCTCCTACCCTGCTGGCTTCATTTGTGGTGGTGTGAAGCTGGCATCCCCCAAGGTTCCGTCTTGGGCCACTTTTTCCTTGTGCGTGTGCCTTTCAGTATTTGGCTTGTAAAGCTCATGATGTGTCCCAGCATCTGCTCAGCATGCTCAGAAGTAAACACAGATAGAGAAGCCAAATGAGCGGGAAAGCAGAGATTGCACTCATGGGCCGTTATGTGTATCAGTTTGGCTTTGCCTACAGATGCAGAAATGTACTTGTTCATACTATGGGCATCTTTCTCAGTGCAGACTGAGCGGGCAGCAGGCCACTCCATCACTCCCCATGTGGCGAAAACAGCTGGAAATCACATGCGCACACACATCTGTTGGACTTGGACTGATGTGACCGAGATGGCTCACTCTGATTTTTTTATCAGAGGGAACCATCAGTCCTCTGATTCATCCTGTGCTCAGAAGTGTGTGTGAGATGAAAGAGGATGCTGTGTGTAAGAAAGAAGGGAATGAGATGCCTGCATGACAGTCTGTGTAAGGGTTGTTGCATTCAAAATGCTAGAGGTAACTAGATTTTTGAATGGCCTATTAGTTCATATTTAAACATTTTATGTATTTATTTAAATGCGTTTTGACATTTAATGATAACACAGGAAACTTGTTCTTTTGAACTTCAGAAACATTATATTTTGCACACTAATGTAACATGGTATTGTTTTTTCATTTTTTATTTATTACGTTATTCTTGTTTTGGTGTGTTATGGAAATAGCACTTTCAGAACGAGACTTGCATATTCTGATGAGCATGTAACACATTCACTAACAAGTACACCTCTTTTGTGTGGATGTATACATTTAATATTATATTTATTTTCTGTCTGCATATATGTCCCCCTGACATTTTTGAGAGTTATTTGGAATATTTAAAAATCTTTTTTTTCTTCCCTTTAAAAGATGTTAGTATCTTGCTTTTTAATACCATGAAGTGTTATATTTTTCCTTTCATAATTCCGTAATAGTATTTTTATTATAATCGTTCAGTTATCATCGTGATACACATTTTTTATTTTACCTATTTAAATATTCACTTCAAAAATAGTTTGCTATGGAAGAAGACCAACTTCGTAAAAAGGCCAACTATTCAAAAAACGCATTCAGACTCAATTTAACATATCCTGTGTAAATGGCCCCTAATGAAGAGAAATCTAAGCTTGCAAGTGAAAGAATTTTGAAAAGGGGAAACACAAAAAGCGGGATATCAAGCTTATGAGATTCGGCGATAAAGTGTGATATTTTCTAGAATGAGAGAGAAAGTGTGAGATAAAGAGAGATTGAATAATCCTGTCTCATGAGAGAAGAGGCCAGTAATGAAAGAGAGATAGAAGAGGGGGAGGGTTATACTGCAGAGAATTCACATTGCATAGTCATAAGAAATAATTTGCGGTGCAAAAGATGTGTATTGATCATGGCAGTGAGAAACAAGCGCCCAGATCATACAGAGCAAGAGAGAAACTAAAATATCCTCATCTTACGCAACACGAGCCGCTCTTACTCACGAATGTATACCATCCTTCAGTGGATTTAAATATGCTCTGCATTTTTAATGGCAAATTAGACAAAGTTACCCATAATTCCCCATGCTATCTGTCTCCGTTTTGTCCATGGGTTTGGACATCCCATATAACACGTAGCATTTCATTTCCACTCCATTAACTTAAGAGAAAAAAACAATGCATTGAGCGTCGAGTCATGCCGCAGCTGTGCACAGACTGAAGAAGATTCAAATTAAATTAAATAAAGGCCAACTGATGTCTGTGGCATCTTCCTCTACTCATCACGTTAAAATACTGGCGCTTTGGTACGTTGTTGTTACCAAATTGTTTTAATTTGTAAACTGTATGCTCATTCCATTAGGTTAGACAGTGGTAACGGAGTAGCAAGCAATGACTTAGGAGTGAGTTAGTCTGCACGGAATCAGGAAGTTTGGCTTTCTCAAAACTCTCCCTGTGTTTATTACACCTGCATAGGGCTGTTTCACTTGTGAATGAAACTTTAAAGAGAATACATTGTTCCAATTTAATCAGTTGACTCATTGTCGGACCCACTTTATATTAAGTGGCCTTAACTACTATGTACTTACATTTTAATTAATAATTTAGTACAATGTACTTATTGTGTACATACATGTTTTTACATTGTACTAATATAAAAAAAAACTACATGTAATTACATCTGTATTTAATTTCTGTAATTACATTTATAATTACACTGTTGACCCATACTTTACACCTTAACCCACCCTTAAACTTACCCATACCTCCAACCCTCTCCCTAACCTTACCCCTATCCCACCTCAATAGCAGCAAAAGTGTTTTCCAATACAATATGAACACAATAAGTACATTGTACTTATTTTTTATGTAAGTACATAGTAGTTAAGGCCACCTAATATAAAGTGGGACCAATTAAAATACACTTTATGCTATTGTTGATTTTATTTTATAGCTTATAGCTACATGTACTGTATATTCAAAAATTTAAAATACTTTCAAAAATAACTGCGTTGTTTTTATTTTTGAGGAAAGTGGCAATGATGCTTAAGTGTTTTAATGAAGTCTCATAGTCATCTTATAGAAATCCAAATTAATTAATTAATTAATCATAAGTCTTGTTTCATTTATAAACGACTCTGTGCTTCTGATCAATCAATTCAATGATTTGCTCATAGCATGTAAAATATGCATATTTCTTGTCAACTTTTAACGTAAATATATGTCACTGAAATATTATATATAGTTTTATATATATGTGGGTTGCCTGGTTGTTATAAGGTGTAAGTGTACTGCATTGTTGTTTAGTGTTGTTTAGTCTCACGTAGCTGGATCCATGGCAGCTTTCTTTGGCCAAGGCTCGCCCATGAGGTCGTTTGACCAACATGTCCAACCACCAATTGCAGTTTGTTTCATTCAGCTGTAAAACTCTGACATATTTTAAAGATTGCCGTGAACTTAAAATATTTCACATACTTTTAAGAATCCAGCGTCTAGTTAGTCCTGATCAGTCCTTGCTGTCACAGTTGTAAACACGCCGGCTTTCTTCTTTTGTGAGGGGTTTTGGCACAATGGCATCTTTGTTTCCATTGGAACGTTAAAGAATGCAACACACACATCTCCCAGAAATCCTGTATAATTCAACCAATCCAATGTGGACTTCGAAACTCCTTAAATGTTTCCACTTCTGTGTGGCGTATGCATCAGACGTTCACCCAGCGGTCCATGGGTGTGACGTCTGAGGCTCATACTAGGTGTTGTTTGGATGTCTATTTTATTCCTTTTCCATCAGTATGAAATGTAACCTTTCTCCTTTTTTTTCTCTCGGCCCCAATTTCAAGATTTTTTTTCTTTTCTGATCCACACCTCCCATTTTTTGCTTCATCTATCATGTAGAGAGCCAAATTGCCCTTAAATAAGATGATAATTGAGAGAAGTGGTATCCCAGTGACAGCCTGAATGGTGAAAATAGTATATGGTGAACCTGTCGAGGCACAACAAGCTCTGACACGGTTCTGACAGTCTCCATGAGGACGCGCACGCTCGCACACTTAACAGTGAAGCAAAAGCAGACCGTCTCCAAAATTACAGCATATCCCCAGGCACAGCAGACAACTGAGTTTTGCATTTAGACGGGCCTTTAGAAACCTAAAGAAGCCCCTTTTAATATTCAACACATAGCCGAACATACACAGATAGACTCCCCATAAAACAGACATCTGACTAACAGTTTCCCTGCCACCAGTCACTAAATGGATCCATGCCGAATCCCAAATGCACCGGCAGAAGGGCGATAAAGCGAGCGGACCACTTGGAAGCAGTTGTTTACATGTGCCTGCCAACTGTTAACTTTTCCCTTTTGTTTCCTCTTAAAACACAGCAGAACTTCATCCCTTATTCATACATTAAAAGCACAGAAAAATATATAGGAAAAGAAGTAGAGAGTGTGGGAACTGCTGTGGGCATTCTGCCCAGTCCTTTGAAGCTATTGGTCTTAATCACAGATGCCATGCTCTCCAACGGATAAAAGAATACCTGAAAAATGCTCCTCGGCTCTATCAGTTCTTTCTAAAAGCCTTTCTGCATGGACCATTATATCAGCCAAGGTCACAGACCTGGACCGCCCAAAAATTTTGTGGAGACTGTGTCCCTTCAGAATGAGAGGTTTTACAGTTGATTCATCTTCCCAAAAGCGTCATGCCCGTTCAAGCGTAGGGTCATGCACCCCTCAGATTTTAAATGTAACTTCCAAAAGAACTATTTGTGTCTTTGAAAATGGAGCTCCATGTTTTTTTTGTAGGTTTAAAAACGTTGCTGTGGAAGAGATCGTCGTGTGTCTTTCTAGATTATTTGTGTCTACATAAGGTTAATGTTTAAGTTGATACATACATTAGATTGGATGACGCCCCTGTATGGTTTTGCATGCTGTGTATAATCATAATACATTAAATGGAGCAGGCGTTTAGTATGAGGAATGTAGTTGGAGGGGAAGAGCTTTGGAGCAGCAGATATTAGAGTCTTTCATGAATGAAGGGATGACAAAACCGACAAAGAGAAATTGTCAGCCAGAGGGAGTTTGTGAAAGGGAAAGCCAGAGTTTGATAGGGAGATTTTGCCTTTGTATAAAGCTTTATCATCGCATTTACAGTGCCAGCTGCCAAGCCTCTGTGACATATGAGACCGGTCACAATGACTTTCAAACCAAGTACTCAGATTCATTATTTATTTTAGAAGGAATAGTGAAATCCCATTCACTTATTCTCCATTGGCGTAATGGATGGGGACTCCATGAAGGTAAAGCGGGCAGACTGGATGGGAAATTCTCGTACCTCGTCCCAGCATGGCACACTTGCCCATCTATTTTAGCGCAGTGCTGCGATTTCTCTCTCGAATGAGCTCGAGGTTGACACCCTAGTCACGAATGTGATGCTACAGGAAAAAAAAAAATATTGAAATATAACAGATCAAATAATGAACTCCATGGGCTGGATCAGAAATGCTTAGGGAAGAAAAACTGCACGTTTCTCAATCCTGTGAAGTTTTTATGATTCTTTTGTGAATTTGAAAAAAGCTCCCATCTCGGCTTCTCCTCATATCCATTTTACAACTGGGTTAAGATGAAACACGCATGGAATAACTGAATATGTATTACTTTCTTTATGTATGGGAATGCAAATACACCATATTTGTTTTCCTTTAGGTGTGTAATATCTGCATGACGGGTCCAATGTGAAATAATCAATTTCTGAGGCAAAGACAGAGAGAAAAAGGCAGAGAGATGTGGTGCATGAATTATGCATAAAAACAAAAGGAAAGGAGTTCATTCTCTTCTTGTTAGAGGTGCTCTTCTCATTGGTTGAGACTTGCTGCCGTATCAGATAGATTAGTCTGTTTCTGTGGGAAAGAGAATCAGGCTGCTGATTGAAGATGACGATTTGACAACCTGATGGAAAGAGAAATGAACTGAAAGTATTTGATTGGATAGGCTTCTCTGAAAAAAAAAAAGAAATAAAAAGAAAACGTGCAAATGAAGGTATTTTCGTTCTTGGAGGAGCTCTTAGAGCTGCCATCCATTAGAGCTGGACCCATCTCTATTCTGAAGCATGTTTGCTTGTAGAAGTTTGCTGTGTAAGTGTTTGTACGATTGCGTTTGATGTTTGTGGGTCTATGTTTATATGTGGGAGCGCAAGCTTGGTTTAGAGCTTAGGTAGTTAGAAAAAGAGAGATATCGAGAGCTCTGTTTATGATGTAGGTGGTTCTCAAAGTAAGCAGAAGATGAAAGAAACTCCCCTTCCATCCAGAACTCTCTCTCTTTCTCCCCACACATGCTCTATTTCTCATCTCCACCTTACTCTGCATTTCAATTCAATGTACAAACAAAATTGACCCTATTTACTTTCTTAATGCATGCTCCTGGTTTTATTGTGCACACTTCATTGGTTTGTCTTTGTAATATTTCATTCAAATATAATAACTGTGCCTCGTGAGCATCTCAGATGCCACTAAAGACTAGTCAACTTTTTCATCCCTTCCTCCACTGTGAAATCAAGTCCTACATTTTTATTGCACATTAAATATTCTGTTGGAATTCGGAAATGGATCGCATCCATGAGGTAAAGTGAGTTGCGAGCACATTTTCATGTTGACTAGCTGAAAAAGCTTTAGAGCATGTTGGTTCCGATCCAGTTTTATGTAAATAATGTGTAAACCAACTTATTTGCTGTCATTAAAATTTAATTTATTCACTTGGCTGATGCTTTTAGTGAGTTTTGAGACATTTTTTTGTGATGTTTGAGTAAATATTGTGTAAAATAACTTAAGAAGTTCCAGTTTCTGGCATTACATTTATATTTCGCATTTTGCTGAGGCTGTTCGTTAGTTTCAAGAAATTTTTCTGTGACATTTAGTGTAAAATAACAAGCAATCTAATTTATCCATTACATTAACATTTAGTCATTTGGAAGATAGTTTTAGTGATTTTATTAGAGATTTTGTTTTATGTATTTTGAATCGATTCTGTGTAAAGTAACTTGAGCAGTTTCATTTGCTTTCATTAAATTTAATGGTAACACATTTATTAATCTTAGTTAATGTAAATTTTATAGTTATATAGTTAATACAACAAATAATGTTATCTAATGGTATCTTACTGTAAATTGTACTTTTTTTGTGAATTCTATACAGTTTTGTGTGAAAAAAACTGTAACTTAAGCAGTCTCATTTGGTGCCATTAAATTGACATCTATTCACTCGGCATATGCTTTTTACATTAAATTCCAGGTATTTTGCCATTGTGTATGTCCAATGGAACTTATCCCATGACGATAGCATTGGTGACCAGCTGACATGCAATTAGTTATATTACAACTACATAGGCAACATGTCCAGAATTGGCCACATCTAGATATCACCATAAGCAATTAAGTTCAAATACATTTTGTAGTGCACTTTTCTCTTGTGTGGAAAGTGTATGAGTCTGATCTGCCTGGCGCCTGATCCCATTAGATTATCTTGATACCTCCTACACCATTTCCCATTTTTTACTGTTTTTACCTGTTTAATTGAGATTTTTGTTTGTTTGTTTGTTTAGCTATTCAAAAAAAAAAAACATAGCAGGAAGGATGCTGCTATGGATTGGATTAGCGGAATGTTGCTTTATTAGGGTCTGATAGAATCACTGATGTTCAGTCTTCAACACTGGACACCGCTGAGGGTTCACGCCTCAACAGTAGTTATGCACTCTTCTAATAAGCATGTTGCGGTTTGGGTAAACAACAAACCGGGGGAGTATTTGTCTGGGATGCGGCTTTATTTCTTTTTAATAAGCAGCATGTGTTCAGAGCAGTAAAATGCATGGAGCAGGTCTGTAATTGGGAGAAAATGTATTGTGCTGAGTCATTTGTGTGGCCACAGGGAGGGTCGGGTCTGTCTCGTTTGGCAATGCGAGAGCACAGACAGCATTGTGCTTTTTTTTAATGTATTTAAATATTCTTTCTTTTTCATTATTCACTTTTTTGATGTCTCGCTTTTGACAGAAAACAGGTAAGGTGATTATTTTATATTGCATACTGGGGTTTTGATTTGTGATTTGAGGTGATTTTGTTTTTATAGGCTTATTTATAAAGGCCTGAAGCAGTTATACATTTCCATGGAATTATAAAACGATTTTTGAATTGTAAGCAAACAAATCTACTTTACACCCACACACTGACTTGTTTATTTATTTTGTTGTTTGCATTTCATGCCTTTAATGAGTAGGGGAGTGAAAGAAGTTTAGAAAGCTGTGGGAAAAGGAGGGGGGTGGGGTGGGAAAGTGACCTCTCATGTTGTTCCAAACCTGTATGAATTTCCTTCAGCTGTTGAACACAAAATAATTTTTTTTAAAGAATGTTGGTAACTAAACAGTTGATGATTGTCATTGACTGTTCTGTAGTATTTGTTTATATATTTGCATATTTCTTTGATAATATGAAAGTCATTGGCTTCCAACCAGTTGTATTTCTTCAAAATATCTTCTTTTTGTGCTCAGCAGGAGAAAGAAATTCATACATGAGTTTCTAAATTTGATGATGACAATTTTTTTATTATTATTTGGGTTGAACTGTCCTATTAACCGTTGACTTTTGTAATATACAGGCAGATTTTATGGCAACTCTATGGGATGCTATGCTGCTAAAGGACCCCTCAGTTTACCTTTTTGCTGCCGGTTTATAATTGCAATTGATGTTGTTGTTTTTTTTTTTTTCCTCTTATTCATGGAGACATTTCACCCAATCAGAGATTTAAAAAAAAAAATAATAATAATAATAAATAATAATAAAAAAAAAAAAAAAAAAAAAAAAAGAGCTACTAACTTAGTGAGAATCACTGCCAGGAATTACACGTTTTTTTTATTATTAAGCATTTATATTTCACCTCATGAACTGATTTGAGCTTTTTACTTCGTTTAAGATGTTGTATAATTATCATTATCATTGTTAATTATTATTATAAATATAAGACTAATTATAATACCAATGTAAGAAAACAGTTGTCAAGTATGTAATATATTTTAATAGAATCAGTTAACTGAAATAAATTTTTACATCTCTAGACTAGTCAAATTTTGGGAATTCAATATTTTTTTAGCAAGTTTGTCAGCAGGAGTAAAACAAAACAAACAAACAACAACAACAACAATAATAATAATAATAATAATAATAATAATAGCAAAACTAAACTAAACTAAACATGCTGGCTATACTCTTAGAAAAATATTTGCTTTTATTATTTATAAGGTCATCAGTAGTAGAACTGTGATCATTGGGACATACAATTGATGGCTACATAATTAATATAGATTATTGAAAGTGCTTATTTCATATTGCAGAGAGTGAGAGAGGGGGTAAGGGAAAGATTGAAACAGCCTTGATACTTCTTGATACTTCATTTGATTATTTTGCCCGTCCACAGTCTAAGGATTTTGATTTATTTTTTAAGTATAACCCAATTCAAACAACTGAAAGAGCCAGAGTTTAGCAATCTGGTGGACACATGAATTGGGTGGTGGTGACTGCAGCAACAGAGGTGGCCTGAGTCAAATTCCTGGCCTGATTTACTGTCCAAGTCCACCACTGATATTAAGTATACATAATGATATATGCATCTTCATTCTTTTCTGAATTTGTATTTTATTTGTATTTATTTTTTTGTGCTTAGCACAGTGCATTATAGGATAGGCTTCACTGTGAAGCACAGATGTGATGTTGCCTTTGAATTTGGAAAAAATGAAGAATATGCTTCTTTGCCAGAGAGGGCTCATGATGGTCCCTGGAAGAGTGACGGAGAGCTCAACACCGTGTAAAGGTGACAGTGAGCTGATGACATCTCTGAAAGTGATGCAACATACTGACATGCCCCTGTTTTTATATTTTTGGGTGTACTCATCTTCTTGTGTGGCAAGACAGAATAGCAGCAGCAAGTTAGTCTCTCTTGACCCTACATGAAAAGGCAGTCTCTCTTTTCAGACTCACTGCTGAAGTCTCAGATTTCCCATCTTTTATACTTGAAGGTCTGCCCACATCTTTGTGGGTGTTTCTTATTTGACTCTCCAGGGTTGCACTGAATCTATTTGCAACGGTATCCTGCTTCCATGATCCATCTTAGTTTTCTGGCCTGGCTTGGTGATCTGTCTGGCTAATCCTATGCTCTGCTCTCTTGTCTCGTGGTGTTTTGCAGCGGATCGAGGGCACCAGGCTCACGTTTATCCGCTAGATCGCTAGCACTGACTCTGGATCAGCTGCGGCTTTTGCAAAGCTGCACAAATGAGCAGTGCCATGCTGTAGGGTTTGAAGGATCAGCGGGAACGGGAAGGAGGAGCTGGCGTTCTTGTCAGAGACAATAAGTCACTCCGCCGAGAGGAGAGGGAGAGTGAGGGAAATGGAGGGAAAACGAGAGCCGTGCTCGCTCGACTAGCGCTGGGGAAATAAATAGCATTGCTAATGACACCCATATCCACATTACGACTGTGATTATGAGCCATTTGTTTGCTTTATCATGAAGTTTTAAAGTCCCTCAGGCCGTAATGACTCGGAAATGCAAGAGCAGAATAAGAAGACCTTCTTTTCTCAGAGCTGTAAGATAGACAGGCAAGAGGACTGAAATGACATTTTATAAAGCAAATGCTGTGAGCTGATTGGTGGAGGCCTTGTGGACCGCAAAAGTGTATGATTATAACCTGGAAAAACCATCTACAGGTACATCCATATTCGAAAAATCAGGATATTAGGATATTAGATATTAGAATATTAGGATAACTATGCAAGGCTTGAAGGGTATGAACACCTACATTTGCATCTCACAATTACATTTTTTTTTTCCCTAAGAATAGCAGAATCCTAAATTGTGACTAATTGCGACATTATTTAGCAATTTTTTTATAATGAAAAAAGAGAATTGTGAGTTTATAGCTTACAGTTCTGCCTTTATTTTTCAGAAATGCAATGTTATTTCTACATTTTTAGTAATGAAAAACGTATTGCTTATAAAACTGCTCGCAGTTGTGAGAAAACAAAAAACAAATCTGCAGTTCTGACTACAATTTGCAACTGTGACTTTTGTCTCGCAATTCTGACTTTTTCACGCAACTGTACGTTTATATAACACAATACTGAGACAAAAAGTCTGATGTGTGTGTCTATATCTCACAATTCTGAGGAAGCACTCAGAATTGCAAGTTTGTATCATGAAAAATACTGCAAGAAAAAAGTCAGGATTGTGAGATTAAAAAAAAAATTTTTATTGACTGGTGGAAATAGGATTCCATACGTTTGAAAATATATCAAATAATGTGGTTTGCCTTAATTAAGGGACTGTAATAATGTGTGTTTAATTGTAATATTTCCTTCATGTTACAGCCTTGTCTAGACAGAAGCTAAAGAGTTTACTTTGATTTAAAATTTTTTTTTTTTTTTTTTTTTTTTTTTTTTACCAAAATTACAAAAAAAAAAGTGTAATGCAGGACTTTTAATGAAATTTAATTAAATATGTCCAGTAAGGACTTTTTTTTTCTCGTTTTCACTTTACAGTTCATTCATATTTATTTTTAATCGCAAATAAGAAGAAAATGTTCACTGTCGAGGCCAGCAATGATGTTAACAACAGATAATTTCGCAAAGGTAATGAAGTTTATTGTTTATGGTTTATATTTTCGATTGTTTGAGGACAGTAATAAGCATACTAATGAAAACAATGGTAACGATGGCATGATTGATGATAATTCTAATAATTGTCAACAGAAAGCAGAGACATTGTGTCATTTCAAAATCATGTCCATATTATTGGAGTGACGGTCATGTAAATTCAAGAATGAATGCACGGAGGAGATGCCCCGGCTAATATCCTTCCAGCATTTCCTGTGCTCGTTTCAGCTTAACTCTCAAGAGACGCCATTATCAATCATTAAAAAATGGCAGACTGCTTGGCACCTGATGCTTCCTGTGCAGATAAACAAACACGAGGGGGGTGGCCAGCTGCCCGCATTTTCTATTTTCTTTCACCCCTACATTCGTAAGACATCTGTTGATATGCGGTACGCAATAGATGGGCGACTTGTAGGGGATCATGGGAAGGCTAATTAATGTTTGTTTTGTTACTTTTAAATTCAATGTTCTCAGATAATCCTCAGTTTCTCACGGCCACCTGGAAACCCTACAGTTCCTCTGACATTCAGCACGCGCCCAGCTGTTTAAAACACTACAGGATGCTCTTCTCTCCTGTCATGCTGCCTTGGCTCAGTGTAGCTCTGCACTGAAATACTGAGAATATAAAATGTGATTTGCAGTACTAGCACAAAGCTGCAAAAACGCATGGGTATGATTCGCGTCAAGTCAATGCAGCCTCAAAATTATTGAGTTGCCATTGAGAGAAATTGAGAAGAGACACTTGTACATGCAGAACGTCTACTCTTATGGATATTTATTGTCTGTTTAAATGAACTGATTTGATCAACAGGAAAAATATATAATAATTTGATCAACATCAATCATTGTTTACCTTTTTTACTGCATCCTACTCCTCTCAGAGATGTCTGAATATCATAGTATTTTATTTGTATTTTACATTTTATTAATTGCTGTAGGGTTGTTCAGAAATAATATTAGCATTGTGTAACATTCAAAAATATATACACTGCTGTTCAAAAGTCTGAGTTCAGGTTTATTTATATAAAGCTGCATTTTCAGCAGCCATTCCTTCAGTCTTCAGTGTCACATGATCACTCAGAAATGTAAATATTCTGATTTAATATTTAAAGTGTTATTTTATGTGGGTTTTTTAAATTATTATTATCATTATTAGTTTATGATCAATATATTGATCATACAAATTTAATAAAATGTATATTTGGGCAATATACAATACTGTACATTGATTTGGATACTAAGCAACTTTTTATTTTATAAATAGTATTGCCAGCTACTTTGTGTTTTTGCTATGAATTAATTGCTTTGTGTCTTTGAGTCACATAGAGTAGTGTTTTGGTTCATGAATGATTAATTTTTTTGACCAAGTTGATCTGGTTGAGTGAATGATTAATTGATTCACTCACTCATAAAGGCAGTTATTTTATTCATTCTTGAACAAATCAATTTGGTTGAGTGAACAGTTAAGTGACTCTTTGCCAGTTTCATAACTTAATGAATCATATTAATTAATTAATTAATTAATGTATCTGTCTATCTATCAAATTTAGTTGAGCGAATGATTCATTGATTTACGTATAAAGGCAGTAACGTGGTTCTTTTTTCATTCTTGCTTTTAACATTTGCCTTCATATACTTAGAGACATTTATGAAGGCCACAGATTAGACCTTTCAGAGTTGAGTCTTGGCGATGCTTTTTCTATTAATGCAGCCGAGTGCCACAAGTCATACAAGTAACATGGCCATTCTGATGGCATGAATTCAATTGTCCAAACATGACCTTTTATGTTGTGAGGTACATAGCAGGGAGAGGACACTTGAGGTTTATGTAAGATGATGTATGGTATTAAACAAAAATGAGGTAATGTTATACATAGACTACCGCGGTGAAGAATGCTGTCAAATATATATGTGTTTCGCTGAGGCTGCACAATGTAAGCATATGCTTCAGCTCACAACATCGGAAGTGACATTGTGAATTTGACAAGCCCTCACTACGTTATACATAATACATTCATTGGTTTTTGATGCCTTTTACACTTTATCATTTGGCGTTATACCTTCTTAAAATATAACAAATACTGTGTTGAGCTAGCAGGAGCCCTATTTTGCTTTTCTTTTCTTTCTTTTTTTTTTTTTTTTGCTGCAGGTGATCAGTCGATATTGGCCATGATTACATGAGCCAGGTGTCACATAAGGGACGCAGGTGACAGTTTATGACAATAAGGTCCTAAGAGTTTTGCGGGTGGCTGTAAGGTGGGCAGTTCCCATATATGAAGAATGAGCTGTCATTCACGCTCAGCGTATTGATTGGAGACCCTCGGATCAAGATTTATGAGAACTATCCATCTCCCGCTTGATGTGGAAGTTGTCATCGCTCTGTCAAAGTTCCGCCCAATAACATTGCTGTGATTTGCGACCCTTGAGTTGTCGCATCATCAAATCGAATGCCGTGCAGCGATATCTAACATATAGGATTGCTTGCAGATATACTGTAACATTACATTTAGAGAAAAGACGGGCCAACCTACATTTTAGTTATTTGAATTGCTTGCTGCCTATTAAATGTCCTTAAATGGATAGTTCAGGTCGACTGACTACCCAAAACTGCTTGACTTATTTCTATTGAATTAAAAGGGTGTTTGTGTGTGTTTAGTTCACTTTAAATTTTTCATTCTACAAAATAAAATAAATGAATAAAAAAAGTCATGCACTTTCTGAACATTTTTGTATACACATATACTTCGATTTTATGTAAATGATTGCCAATTACTTTAATGTTTTAGAACAAACTGATTCAGTTGAGTGAACAATTAATTTGACTTGCTTGCTCGTAAAGAGTAATTTTGATTAATTCTGGAATGAATCACCATTTTTGTATGTATCGATTTGGTTGAGTGAACGATCAAATGACTCCCCGCCAACATAATCGCAGTTCTTAATTTTCAGTTCTTAATGAATCAGTGTTTTCAAACAAATCAGATTCGGTTGAGTGGGTGATTGATTGACTCATTAAGACAGTAACTTGTTTCTTTCTTGAATGAATCAGCATTTTTATTTAATTAATCAATTCAGATTGAGCGAGGATTATGACTTGTCCATGAAGGCGGTAACTGGATGTATTCTTGAATTATATTTTTATTTATAACTGATTTCATAACTTCCAGAGTACAGTGCCAGGCCTCAAACTTCAAGTTTGGCGCCAAAGACTACTAGCTTCCCTCAACTCTGATCAGAGAGAAGTTTTTCACTGTGTTGTCATTGCCTTGATTAACCTCTCCATTAGAAAAAAAAGCCTCTCGGCGGCATTGCGATATGAAAGCGGAGAGAAATGAAAGGTTCCCATTTCTCACCGATGATTACATTATTGAACCTGGCAAGGCTTGACCATCGCCAGCCTTGCTTTTACAAACTCTTATCTCTCTCGGTCTCGCTCGCTCTCGTCTCTCTTCCTCTCGTAAAGATGAGTAATAAAACCCGTCTCGCTTGCCATGAATCGTCTTAACAAACATTAATAAATCAGCACAATGAAAACCAATAAATGTTTGGGGTAATCAGGGCCCTTTCCGGTAACACATTGCAAATTGATGCCGGCTCATTTTTATTCCTCTGTGGACCTAAGCGTTACATTCACTGCCGGAAGGGAGAGGCAGTGCTGATGAGACCGAGATGCATTTGGCACTCGACTGCCGGCAGTGTACTCGGCGATACAAAGGACTGATAAGTGGATTAGTTTCCTAGACCTGAGACTCTGTGTGTCAATAGAACTTTGCTGTAAAACGTGGATGGATGGGAGGCCTCTGAGTGCGTTCAGCAGTTTATGACTTCAGGTCTGGAAATGTAAGGAGCTTAAATAAGGTCTGAGGGGTTTTATTTTCTCTTGTAGCAGGCAGGTTTCACTTGGACTTTTCTGTGGAATTGATTTCATGCCGTTTCACACACCTGTAAAACAGGCAGGTATTACCGCCCGTGGCTACTTCAGATATAGTTAATTCAACTTAGCCTGATATTTTAACCACATGCTCTGTTCAGGGTCTCTGTGGCCCTTTACATAGCTTAACTGTCAGGCTA
>NW_020526247.1:0-81346 GCF_003368295.1 Carassius auratus
TTTGAAATGTATGCAAGATGAGTGCAAATATGTATAATGAGATAATGTTTTATTTGCATATTCAAACATATAACTTGTAATACGAAAACACTAAACGTGAAAGCTGACGCGTTTTCAACAGAATTTCAGGTCATCCCGAACAGCAGATGCAACAGACGCGTGACAAATGTAACCAATATGTGTTCAAAAACTGGCTCAAAACGTGTTTAATAAATCAGATGACTGGATAGAATCAGAATCAGTGAAATCTGTCGACTTAAATCTGACTGTGCAATTAGTGCTGATGCATCCAGCCTGCAAACCAGGTCAAAGGTCATGCAGTGTATTGAGTTTTTCTGCTTGTGCTTCGGCCCGTAGTGAAAGCTGCTGTAAACGCTTTAATGGAGCTGATAACACACACTGCTTTGACACACACACACACACTTCCTCTCCTCATCAGCGCCGCCGCGACCGCAGCGTTGCACAGTAGCTGTGTGTCGAGCTGCAGGAGTGTGTGTTCAGGAAGTGTGTGTCGTGTACTGTAACCTGAGCGTGGGTGTTCAGATACACCGGCTCTCCCCAAAAACGACATCGAGGGAACCCCGGCGTACAGGACAGCTGACAAAACCCAGCCTGAGGACGCTGACATCTGCTCGGAGAGACAGATCGACCTCTGCTTCTCTCCATGAGTGCTTGAGATGCTGGATTCATCAGATCATGTGTGTTGTGTGTTTTACTGAACGTAAAACAATCCTTCACAAGCGGAGTCAGATCTACAGAGCAGACGATCGTAGAGATGCACCGGTGCAGGACCTGTAAAAAAACACAACAACAACCCTCTGCAAACACCCAGCTGACAGGAAACGTTCTGAACATACATTATCAAGTCATGTCGTTTTAACACGATCTGAACTTTTTTCTAAAATGCTAATCTAACATTTTTTAAATGTTACTAATTAAAAAAAAACATTAAAAAATCAATTTGCAGACCGTTAACGTTCTTCAGTAACGTTATGGGACGTTCCTTCAAAGTTATGTTTAATAATGTTCTGAAAACGTTAAAAACATTATTTACACATTGTTCTCGGAACTCTCGTCGGTTGGAAGTGTATGTGATGTTTTTTAAATGTAACTATTTGTTTCGGAATGTTCAGAAGACATTCAAAATGTAACGTTCCCATAATCTTCACAAACTGATACAATGTTCCCCTTATATGGGAGTATTAGCAAAACCTTATAGGAATGTTGGGAATATGATCAAATGAAATGTTCCACTGGTGTTCGTACTGTCTACTCAAGAAAAAACACAGAAATAACGTTTTCCTAACATTTGCACAACGTTCAGTGAGTTTTCACCAGGAAATGCACAAACCTGTTTACTTTCTCATTTGTACCTTGAAAATCCCTCCCAACCTGCGGGACGAGGATGCATATGCGATGTCTTGACTAATATCTGCAAGTGTCAGAGGAAGTTGTACGTGTGTGTGTGTGTGTGTGTGTGTGTGTGTGTGTGTGTGTGTGTGTGTGTGTGAATTAGAGCAAGAAAAAGCCCCTTTGAAGTTGTTTGTGCGGTGGTCTCGCTGCATGTGTGTGTGTGCTGTCCCTCTCGACGCTGGTTAGTTTTTCTTGAGAAACATAAACCACGAGCCCAGAGACACGACTGCCAGCGTATCATCAAAGTCGAGATTCTCTAGAAGCAGGTGCACAATCACCCCACAGCATTAACACTGTCAGCTCTGATATCAAACACACCTCACCTCACCACACCTGACCAATCATAATCCACTCAGGAATACGCCGACTTATAGAAGTAAAATAGGGTTTTGTAAATAATGCACTGCAAACGAGGGGAATGCATTGATGAGGTGTGTGAAGCTCTCTCAGATGTGTGTAGGCAGTCGAGGGTTTGATCTGGGTCACGTAACGCTGCTTTCCTGTTCGCAGTAAGTCTGCTTGAGGGTTTCAGGCTGGAAAGCCCACCACTGTGATATGACTTTGCACTCTCAGGTGCACAGATACCTGTCTGACAGACTTCCTTTCAGCAATATCATGAACTTTTGAGTTTAAATACAATTCATATTTTCTAATACTAGAGATTTGACTGTTAGATGAGAACAAAACCAAACTGAATTGAGTTGAATGTTTCATAATTGATGAGCTTTGCAACACTGTTGCTGAACCGAACTGAATCAACATTGAATCTGAATTGAGCTGAATTAAGATGCTATTGGTGTCTGTAGAGTCAAATTTGTTGATGAACTTTGTATCATGTTATTGAACTGAATAATGACATCATTATCTTCCTTAGAGCTGAAAGTTTCTTGTTTGTTTCTGTGAAGCAATCTGTATTGTAAAAAATGCTAGTTATATGTGACTTGATATTTGCATATTGTAAGACCAACATATCCATGCTTTCTTCTGTGCTAAAGTCATGAGGTAAAAGAAAAATAGTCTGTTTCTCACTTAATTCGTAATGCATTTTTCTTCCGGAGATGCTGTTTTGGAAGTCATTTGCAAAACATATCTGAATGCTTTTTATTTATGCTCTTCAAGGAACAGTTTAACCAGAAATGAAAATTTGCTGAGAATCTCTTCACCCTCAAGCCATGCAAGATTAATATTAAGATTAAGATTAAGAGTTTGTTTCTTCATCAGGTTTGTAGAAATGAAGCATTGCATCAGTGTCTCATCAATGGATGCTCTGCAGTGAATGGGTGCCGTCAGAATGAGAGTCTGATAAAAAACATCACAATAATCCACAGCACTCCAGTCCATCAGTCAATGTCTTGAGAAGATAGCTCAACTGCTCAACTTTTTTTTTATCAGCTGTTTGGACTCTGATTCTGACGGCACCCATTCACTGCAGAGCATCCATTGCTGAGACACCGATGCAATGCTATTTCCCCAAACCTGATGAAGACACAAACTCACCCCAATCTTTGACGGACTGCGGTTAAGCGCATTTTCAGCAAATGTTCATTGTTGGGTGAACTATTATTTTCTCTTGATCAATGCATGTTGTACACGTGATTTGAGAAATGCAGCATTATTCTGAATGACATTCTTCTGTCAGGTGTGTGTTTATCAACTCAAGGATTGTGCAGTTCCATTTTAATTGGTCTTTTTGTGTGTGTGTGCAATCATCAGTCCATTCATGTTGTGCACAGCTGCCTCGGTCCGTCTCCAGATATCACAGGACCGTCTCATCATGTGTGTCTTGTGTTTTTTGACCCTTATCTGTACAGTTCAGCGTATCTCGTCTGTTGTATGCGTTGGTTGTGCGAGGTGCTGGTTGCCATGGTTTCGATGGTATTGGCGGATGCTTTCAGTTAGTTAATCCTGCTCGATGCTCTCCAAACCCTGAGATGAATGCACTTGATGCCAGACGCAGCTGGCCCTGCATTCAGTCCTGAGCGTCCGCAGGCCCATCGACTCAATACAGCAGCTATAGTCAAGCGTGGACGGCTCGGAGCCGCGGCGCCTGCTGATGTCGGCTGAAGGTGAGTATAAACATCAGCACTCGTCACAGACCTGGAGATCAAGTTGTGCGAGCAGGGATGTTATTTGTGAAGCGTGCTTGCTTTGGCCAGCACATCATTTAGCATTGCTATCATATGCAAAATATGAAATATAGGTTTAGCATGCTATAATTCTATGAATAGAATTTTAATAAAAAAGATTTATGGTGTAATAATAGAATTATACCATGTTTAGCATGGTATTTTTCTATAAACACAAAAAAAATAAATGAATAATAATAATTTAGCATTTTGAGTTAATAATAGCATTTATGAATTGGCATATACAGTATATGCATGTCACCAATGTACAAATGTATTTATCTGTGTAGTTTTAGATTTAGCTTTCGTCATTGTTCGTCTGTTTTATAAATGGTATAATTGTATAAATAAAAATACAACTAAAAATAATGTTAAAATTTAATGCATACAAATTATGAATAAAAATAATATTTTATTAAAACTTAAAATAATCATAATAAAGTAAATAATAATTTTGATCGGAAAAGTTTAATTTATATTACATTTACTTTTTTTATATTACCTTTTTTGTGTCGGTTTTTAATTTAGTTTAAAAAAATGCATGTTTAGTTTGGTATTAAAAAATACAAATGAAATTTATTAAATAAATTGCAAAAAATACATCAATTATTTAGAAAAAAATAATAAATGTGAATGAAAATATTTTTTTAGCATGGTATAATAATTATATAAATAAAAACGTAATTACAAACATTTAATTAAATAAAATTGTGTATATCCTGAATTATTTTATTTCACTTATTTATTTTGATTTACACTGAGTTACCTGATGTGACTGAAACAAAGTATTATATATTGTCTGTTCACTGAAGAAGACAACATGATGAAAAAGTTAGTAAATCCTCATGCACGCAGGGTTAAATTCTCACACACAGCTCTATTCAGTGTAGGGTTAAACTGATTGACAGGCCTCTTTTAGCGTCTGTGTTTGTGTTTCAGTGGATTAGTGTTCCACTGTCTGTCTCGTCTCTTTCCATAAATACAGCACTAAACCTGACCTGCTTCACTTACTCTTCATCTACTAAACTTTAAACGCCAGAAAGAGCTATTTATGACTTAAATGTTTCAAACTAGGTTTGATGTTGCTGGATCAGGTAATGTCATGCCATAATATAATCTTCACCGATTTGTAACATTATCTGAGCCGCATCTGTAATGTAACGTATTAATGAGCGAATCCAATAAGACAAAATGAAGAGAGGAACTTGATTTGAATCATTTAACTGTGAACTGTGTCCATAAATAGTTATTTGGCTGTCAGTTTTGGCTCAGATTGACGTCAGCTGAAAAGGAGTTATTATCCCTGTTCAGGAATATTTCCAGCAAACAAAAACATGTTCTGAGAACATTAAGCAAACGTTCCCAGTAAGTGATGAAATCCTTATTTCTGAATGCTATCATTTTGCAAACATTAAATGTTTTTTAAATGTTGCTTTAGAACGTCCATAACATTTAAAAAAACGTCCAACTAAAACGTTAGCATTTTTGAGATTATTATTAAGACTAGATAACTTGTCCTCTGGCTTATTTCTGTTATTTCAGTTTCTTGACAACAATAAAATACATGAAAACAGATATTATATTTTGATGAACGATTATGAAGGAAAACTGATGATTCGTTCACAGTCAGACCTTGAATCAAGAACGTAAAAAGGTTGAATTTTGATTTTGTGTGTTGACTTTAATGTCAGTGTTTACCTGGACTCATTTTCACTTTTAAATGCCACTGTTTGACTGTCAACACCTGAGGACAGATATATTACACATATGAATCATCAGGCCGCTGTTTGTTCATATTAATCTCTCCCCTGGAGTACTTCTGCACCACAGTGACCTCAAAAAACACCGGTTAAAGGGCTGAGGTGGAGCTTCTGTTTTCCCACCACAACACCAAATGTCGTCGCTTCCTCTTCTTTCCTGCCCCCTGAAAGTCCTGTTCACACCTCCATCCACAAGCCATTTGCTTCGCTTCACTTCAGTTCTGATTATTGCTCATTTTAGATTATCCAAGGTGTCTGCTCTCCGAATCGAAGATAGATTTAGGAAGCTGCCTTTACACCAACGTGCTGTTTTAACAAAGAGAATAAAATAAACAGGTTTATTATCAATATATCACGTTTTCTCAAATAAGAGCCATTTTTACTATACAAGGGGAATGTGGGATAAATAGGTATATAAATGGGTATAAACTCAGTTTATGTATTGTATTATTTATCTAAAGAATAAAGCACCGTTGTGGAATATATATATATATATATATATATATATATATATATATATATATATATATATATATATATATTTTTTTTTTTTTTTGCAGAAATATTTGTAAATATATATAAAAATACACATATATAAAAAATTTTACTAAAAAATGTTTTAAAATATATTTAGCTAAATATGCTTTCTACATTAATCTTTTTTGGCCATTTTTGAAATATATATATTTAAAAGCTGTAAGATTGGAAATATATTTTCTCCCCTCTAAAATACATTGCGTTATGTGTAGGTTGAAACTAAATATATTTTCAATTTAAAAAAAAATATTTAATTGAGTTTCAGTTTACAGCACATATTTAGCATATATATTTAAACCTTTTTACCTTTTTTTTTCTTTTTTTTTTTTTTGAAGTGTGGGTGTACAAGGGGTTTCAAATAACATATCATGGTTTTAAGCGGTTAACACGTTTATTTACACTCATGTTTACACGATATTCCAAAGAACAGCTTGGTAACACCATGGTACATTTGTCGGTATGCTATAGCCTATTTTATTTTTCATGTGCCGAACTGTGATCGTTCTGTAACATTTTGATTTGATTCGGACACATTTTTAACAAATCTGAGTTTCTGCGATCACGATTCTACCGTTGAATTTAGCGTTAAATGTTTTGCGTAAAACACATAAATACACAGTATTCCATGGCTTCCTGTTGCCATTCTTTTAAAACCTAGGTAGGGTGCAGGGAAGAGAGGGTTGGCTTTAGTGGTACAAAGATATTCATTGGCCGTTGAATGTGTCAATCAAACGTTCTGGAACCCTATTGGCCGGCTCGGTGGGTCTTATCGCTCCATTTCGCACTGTTTCTCAGTCCGTCGGTCTTTAACGGTGCGTCGTCTCATTCCGCGCGCTAGTCTAGTACGGCGCATTTTACAGCAAAATCCTTCTCATATCACGATAAATTTAGATATACTATTGTCCGCATTATTTCGCAGTTTATTTACGTTGAGTGTACGGTAAATCTCAAAGTAATCGCGTCATAAACGCAGTCCTAGTTTTTTGGGCGTTTGAAATCGGACACCGCTATAACGTCTCCCCTCTGCGCGGAGGGATACACTGTTGCAGCTGACAATGTGGACGGTGCTAAAATGTCTCCTCGGAAGATGAGATGTTACATTTGTAGCGCTCAGAAGAATTAGAATATAACTCTAGACAGAGTTACATTTGAGCGCGGTTACATTGTAACAACTCTCGACCAGGACTGTTCGTGTTTCTCGGGAAATAGGAGGCGTTTTACACCGTGATTAAGCGGGATCTGAGACGCGGAGGGGGAAATTTTTGTCCCCCAACTTTTGTGTTTTTCCTCTCGGGCTGAAGCGCGTTTCTCTCCCGCTGGATGCCGCGCGCGTGACGTGAGAAACGGTGAGTATTTACAACGTTTGTCGGATTTTACGCTCGAAAACGTGCGTGTTTTTGACTTTAACGCGTCTGTTGGGATTAATTAACTTTTGTTGCACGGCAAATGTGTGTGAAGTGTTTTGTCTATGAGCTTCGGTGTGTGTGTGTGTGTGTGTGCGGGGTTCGAGTCCAGAGGAAACGGCTTCTTTGTTCAATACTGGAAACAATGTCAAGTTTAAAACCCCCGTATAGCTGTATTTTTACAACAGTGATTCGGTTTTTACAACTTTGTTAGACATCTACCAAATCTTTCACGTGCATATTTTCTGCAATGTGGGAATTTAAAGTTTTTTTTTTTTATGTTATAAAAGATAAAAGTTTGCACTTGGGTTTAATATTAAGTCATCTGCGAAGTGTTTTGCATTTGTTGTGTTATTAGTTTCCTCCTGTTTGCAGTTCTTCTAATGTCCTGCTCTGTTTATTTGGGTTTTTGAAGAAATAACTGTTCCCTTTTACACTTTCGGGAATGGATTTCCCATCTTTTCCTGTCTGGGAAACTAGTTTAGGTGTTTGCATGCTCTCTTTATCTTTATTCTCCCATATGGAGTGTTTCTGGTCGTTGTGTAGTTTTCAAACTTTGTGTCGAGGACCGTGTGTTTCTTTGTGTTGGAGAGGTTGGGGGTGGGGGGGGGTCTAGGGTGAACGTGGCCTAAAGTCTTCATGTGTTTTCGGCCTGTTGCTGATCATGCTTGTGTGGAGTCCTATGGGGTATTTTCATCTTTTGGATGTTAGATCTCTAATCCTGCAGTTGCACGTGTTTTAGAAAGTACTGTGATAATTCAATGGCTCAGTGATGTATCAGATGGAGCTTTTATATATAATGTTTGTTTATGCATAGTGGTGCTGAATGTCCATGTGGTGTATTTTTTAATATTTCCATGATACAACAAGTCATGACATCTCCAAAACGACTCCAAATGATGGTCACACACTGATGCCATGTAACACGAATGTCACAAACATCAGTTCAAGTGAAAATACATGTCCATAAACATAATTTAAAACACTCTTTTGAAATGTATAAACCTAGAATTCCATGGTGTCTACATTTGTAATTTCAAAAATGGGGTAGTAGTTTTGGGTATTTTATGTCCAATGTTATTTACCCTCAAAACCATGGTATTTCCATGTACATTACTGTAATCAGAAATGTTTCTTGAGCAGTAAATCATCATATTATTCTGATTTCTGAAGATCACGTGACACTGGAGTAATGATGCTGAAAATACAGCGGAGCATCACAGAAATGCATCACATTTTAACAGGGATTCGAATAGAAAACAGTTAATAGTATTTCACAATATTACTGATTTTAGCCTTAGCCAGCCTTGGTGAGACTTCCTTCAAAAACGGCACAGTATAATCATGCTACATCTTTGTGATGTTCTTTTGTCAGTGTGAACTGTGCATCCCAGATGCCGAATAAAGCATTTTTTTGAGCTGGCTTCATTGCAGTATTTGTGATCTTTATTGTTTCACGGTCATCTACCTGTTGATCATCAATGGAGGTGTTGATTATGATCCAGTGAAGGTGTTATTGGCGCGGGGCTGATGACGAAAGTATTTTTGGATAAGGCTTCTCACTTTTCTCGTGTCTGTGTGATGCAGTGCTGATGAGTTGCTTCATGAATTAAGGAAAAGTGTAAAATCACAGCACTTTGTTTTAACTGGTGAACTGGTTACATGACATCTGTCTTCCCAAAGCATATTATTCAAGAGCAATGCATGTATTGCATAGAAAAAAAATACCATATATAAAAGTTTGCAACCCAAGTATGTGTAGAAATAAACATTGTTTAATTCCAGGAATCATTGTTAACTAACTAGTTCCCGTAGTCTAGGTGTGGGTAAGTGGGTGGTTATTTCTCGAGCGTCTGGATTGGAGAATCGCAGGTGGTCTCTTTTTGGGTGGTTAACCGAGTTCAGATGTGGTGCATTCTGGGAAAACACTCTATTAAAGCCGGTCTGTAGAGTAGTTCTTCAGATGGAAGCAGCAGCCCGATTATTTTGGATCATACGCATTCATGTCAGATTTAATTACTAGACCCAGAGATATATAGAGATGATCTGAAAGTACGTTTGTCCATTATGCATCTCCTTCCCTGCAGGATCATAAACCTGTTTGAGCTGAGAGCGAGAGAAAGAGAGAGACGTTTGAGCGAGAGAAGCAGATCAAGAGCACACAGGACCAGGATGGCGACGGTGGGGACCGACATGGAGCTGAACGACCTGCTGGATTTCAGTCTTGTAAGTCTTGTTTTTTTTTTTAATAAAAGACATTCATGGGTAGTTGACATCAAATGTGAAGCGGTGTGAAATGCAATAAGGTGCATGAGGCTGTGCTGCATTATGATTGGTTGTCAGGCCATGCACGTGATTTTATTTTGCTTCATAATTGAGATGTATGTGGAAATGTAAATGGAGAAAAAAATGTCTTTGAATGTTTTTGTGTGTGAATATACACTTGTGTTACTTATACTATTGTAGATTAGATAGTATTACAATTTTGAAAAGTTAAATATTTTATATTTTTATTTTAGTTAAAGCTTTGGTAATTTTAATGTGTTTTTGCCATTTTTTTTGTAGTTTTTGCTTTTTATATACACCAATACAGTATTTATTATTTTTGAGTTTAAGCTTATTTTAGTACATCATGTTAAACTAAATTAGTGATAAATGTTACCTTGCATTTTTTTTTTAAATTTTATTCAGTTCACATTTGTATAGTTTCAAGTAATATCTATTTTTTTAAGATATACACTTCCTTAAATTGTTAACTTTTATTAATTTTATTACTTAGTAGATTATTTAGTAAATAAAACTGTTTAATTTGGATAAAAGTGTCTGCTAAATGAATAAATATAATTGTTAAAAAATAATAATTTGCAAACCTGGAAAAAAGAATATAAAACAAACAAGTGTGTATATATATATATATATATATATATATATATATATATATATATTCTTTTATATTCTTTTTTTCCAGGTTTGTATAGATGTATATTTGTGTGTTAAAAAAAAAACTAATTAAAAAAGTAATTTTTTAACTTTGATGTAAAAGATTGGTTATGTGCATATAATGTATTGTTTATTATTAATGTTGTTATTTTATAGCTATGGTGGGTATTTTCTCAGCTGATATCATTTGTTCTCTCTTCTATAGTTGATTCCTCTTCCTGTGTCGAACGGGAAGAACAGAGGCCCTACTTTACCCAGCAGTCAGTATGGTAGGCACTTTTAAATTTGCTCATCTTAACCCCAAACATGACTTTTGTTACTGCTATACTCTGATTATAGAAACGACTGGTTCAGGGTACAGAGAATCTGATGTAATCTGCAGATGGATGTTAACATGGTAAATCCGGCATCTCGAGCATTCTTTCGCTGCACACGTGTCGATGTCGTTAGAGTCCGAGTGTTTGCGAGGCCTGTTTGATCCTCGTCATTCTCTCTCGCTGTTTCATGTTCTCAGCTGTCGCCCCTCCATCACGAGGGAGGAGGGGATGATGGGAAATGATAGTCGTCCTCTCACCCCTGCGAACAATGTCAACAAACATTAAAACAACATGCAAAACAACCCCCTTTCTGCTCTGCACCGTCACACTCCAGAACGGAGTCCAAAATCAGATTCTTTTTGATGGAAATTCGAGGTTTTTGGGTGAATCTGACCAAACTGAATATGTTCGGGTGACTTTTTGCCGTTTACAGTCACGTGATTTAATTTAGAAGGAACGGTGTTTTATTTTGCAGTGTCACATTTAACTTAAGTAGAGGGGTTTTATTTAGTTGTATATAATTTTGTAGTCATCTGAAACACAAAATGTATTTTCCTGCTAGTTGTAAACTGTGTAATGCACAATTTGGCAAATTTTAAAATAAATTAATAAAAAATTGGGCTTAATCAATTTGCGATATGGACTTGTGTCTGTAAGTATTAAACTGGAAGAGGACTTTTAATTTGAAGTCTGCTTGTTGTGTGTCAGTGTTCAAAGCAACCTGCCAAAATAAAAGTTAGGTTTAACTTGAGGAATTTGTGACGCATTACTGTGAATTGTGAAGTATGTTATTGGTGTGTAGTAAAATATTCTCCTAAAAGTATTAATGATAATATAAAATTTGAAATGTTTACTATTTAAGAAATATTGCACACTTTAGTATACACAAAATTAAAATAATGCTTTAAATTGTCATTTAAATAAACTTTCAAATATTAAAAAAAAATTATGCCTTAATCTGATCATCACTGTTTTTTTTCAATAATAAGTTTGTTTTAAATCATGAATCCAGAAAAATAAAAACAAAAAACAGATTAAAAAAAAAAATCAAACATTTCTTAGAGCCACACTGTTGTGAAAAATTATAAATTAAATTATTTATAAAATGATTAAACACTTTTTTATTATTTAAATTGAATATGGTTAAAAAAAAATTAATGGAATTTTGGATAAAAATAAAACTGGTTCCATAGGGGCCCTGAAAATTTTATTATTTTAAAAATTTTACTAGTTCTTCTTTTATACATTATGATTTCAGTTAATTACACATGCTTTTTAACTACTGAAATCTTCTAAAATAATTATAACGGAATCTTAAATAGTAAATACATTTTTGAGGAAAAAATATATATATTTTTGGGAAAACAATAAAAATGGTTCCATAGGGCCCTAGAAATTTAGTAGTTCTTAATTCAATTAATTATACATGATTTCTGATTGCTAACATTTTATATAACCATTAATCTGAAGAAGTTGGTAAAATTAAAATGCGAAATAATAAATTGGATTTCATAATTCCCATTAGTTGTCAATGAAAGTCCAATGTTGTGTAGACTCCATCGTTTCTCAGAATATCTTCTTTTGAGTTTTTCTGATGAAAGTCAGTCACACAATCAGAGTGACATGAAAAATCCCTGGTTTTTGGTTTAATCTAGTGTTTGAAATCACATGCTTTGTTTTTTGTGACTTTGAAAAGCGTCCTGCCCAGTGTTTGTGCTTCGTTAATTCATTAGTCGATCGTTTGACATTCTGTGTGGATTTGAGTGGGAGGTTATCAGGTTTTTTGGCACAAATATGCAGTGAGAAAAAGGATTTGCTCTGAAGTTTGAAGGGGCCTTTTGCGTGTCTCACGGGCCACGGTTTCATTTACTGAGCACCTGAAACTGAGAACAAGTTTGATATTTATAACAGCAGAACTTGTGTTAAAAATACTGAGAAATGCAAAGAGTTTTCATGAATAGGAAAGAAAACTGATCTTCCTGTGCAGTGCAGAAAAGTTCAGCTTTTTGACGACATTCAGCAGCTGAGTTCCTTTGAGTCCTCAAACAGCTGATTGAAAATGCTAGCTGCAAGAAGCTAAATGCTAACTAGTCTAATTAACCGCTTATGTCAAAGTGAACTGTGTTTCTTGATTTTACATCACTACATTCGTCACACATATTGATTATTTAATATACCATGCATCCCTAATAACAAAACTAATATAATATACACGAAGACTTCTGATATGCAGACTAAATAGAAGAGTCACCTGGAGCGAGAGCTAGTAATGAACGGTGTTTGTTTCAGAGGCGGTGTCTTCTGAACGCAGTGTTTTGGGGATCTGGGACCCTTGTAGCCCGTGACTCAAGTGTGACTCGTTCGGCTCGGTGTTTCTCTCCTCATAATTACAGCTCTGGTGTCTCTGTGTGTGAATGTGTGTGTCCTGAGTCACTGTGAGCTCACCGACTCGCTCACGATCCCCTCGGGACAGAAACTCTTCCGTGGCTGTGTTTAACGCCTCTATTGTGGCGTGTAATTAGCGTGTCTGTGCGGGCAGGTAGCGTGTTGCTCAGGATGACACAACATGACTCTCGACTGCAGTGATTCATCAACTACAACCTGCTCTCACTCATCAAATGTCTAGATCTCTGATACAGAATGCATCCAGATATATATAAGGTACACTGAAATTGAGATGTATGCATCATCTAAAAGCTGAATAAATCATCTCTCCATTGATTCATGGTTTGTTATGATCGGCCAATATTCGTCTGAGATGCAACTATTTGAAAATCTGGAATCGGAGGGAGCAAAAAAATCAAAATATTGAGTTTAAAGTTGTTCAAATGAAATCTTAGCAATGCATATTACGTTTTGATATATTTATGGTAGGACGTTTCCCAAATATCTTAATCTTAATGATTTTGTCGTCAAACCCTTTGACTTCTTATATTAGGCCTGCTTGAAGTGTATATACTTGAAATATTTACTTTATAATTTTCAATAGTTCACGATTATTTGATATTCGCTAATGACATACAGGTAAACAATAATTTTACAAATCTTTTTTTGGTAAGCATTTTATTTTGAGATTTATTTATTTTACATTATTTATAAAAAAATTATGATTTAATCTACTCAAAATACTATTCTTCACTTGCTTAGGGCCCTATGAAATGCATTTAAAAGTCTTTTTTAATTATTATTTTTTTTTCAATGTCTTTTTTTTTCTAGATCTTGTTTTACTGGTTAAAATTAATTTTTAATAATTAAAAAGAATGGCTAATCAGATTAATTCATAAAATCTTACCAACTAAATATTTGTTTTAAATAGCAGTGCCCTTTTATTTCATGTTAATGGTTGTTTTAATTATTATTATCTTATATTTAGTGTAATCTAATATTGTCTTAATATTATCTTGTAAATTTTAATAATTAAAAGTCTCTGATCAGTTCAATTCATAAAACTAATTTAATTTATAAAAAAGATTATCTGTGTCCTGTGATTGGTTTTCTGTTTAATTTTAATTAAATTTTTTAAAATGTAATTTTAATTAAGATTTGATGCAAATACCATTGTCAAAAATTATAATCAAAAACGGTTTCTGTTTTCTGCATTCTTTATTATTTATGCAATGTGAAAAACGCATTGTCTTTTATTTTATATATATATATATATATATATATATATATATATATATATATATATAATTATTTTTTGCTATTTGTTCTGTTTATTCATTTAAACACTTGATTAATTGAAATAAATCCTTAATTTTACATCATTGCTGTTTTTCCTTCTCTATCAAGTGAACATCAGACTGATCTGATCTGAATTTTTTCCCTGTGACTGAGTGAGAAGATCATTTCTAAACCTTGCTCTGATTTGTTTGATAGTTGTTCTGAATCTGAACTGCGGTGTGCATCAAGCGTGGTTGTGAGTTGGAGAGGTCGCTGGCCTCTGTGGATCAGCTTGTAACCATTAGACGCTCAAACACGCAGCAGACGCTTTTTATTGGGCCTGCGGAGCAAAGTTTTGTTTATTCAGGTGCGGAGGGGAATGTCTCATAACTCCAGCCGTTCCCTTTTAATATAAAGAGATTTTTATGACTGTCTGGAGAGGAAAAGAGTGTTTTTCTGAATGAATTTCTCTCTTTTCCTCCCAGCAATCAGTTCTGTTAATTGGAGTGAATATTCAGTGCACTTATGAATATGAATCACCTCTATTTTTGAGTTTTTTTCATACTGTGCTGATATGTCATCGACCTCCTGTTGTTTCTCGCGCCATATTTCACAGTATTAGCTGTCTTTCATCTCTGTCTTTCTCTCCCACCCGCCACGGATCGCTGTAAATATCAATCTCGCTTCCTCTTTACCTCAAACTCTCATGATCAGGATCAAAACTGACCAAACTTACTGCTATTAATACACATTCTTGCACTCATCTGTTCACCTTGTGTGGAAAAAAGTCTTCATAATTTTATTGAAATATGAAAACAGTTTATTTTAGATTCTTGTCATATTACCTAAAGCTAATGAGATGCCTTGCCTTTCACTGCCTACAAAGACAGCATCCTATCTAGGGATGCGCAATATACTAGTTTAAGAAATTATTTATTTTGTAGCATGTTGTTTAATATTGGTTATGTATTATAATATTGATATTAAACTGCCTGTTTTTACTTTTCGATTACCTTAAGTAGGGATGGTATCGTTTACATTTTGATGCAGATACCGATACTGCTTACCGATACTTACCGATATCGATACTTTTTGGTGCAAAAAGATATGAAGTTGTTAAAAATTTCAAGTAGTTTTATTGCTGCTGTATTAATGATCTTTAGTCAAGAGCAGGGAGTTATTTTTCTCTTTGTGTTTTATTTTGTTATAATTAAAGGTATAGTTCACACCAAAATGAAAACTGTCTTCATTTACTCACTCTCAAGTTGTTTTAAACCCGAATGAGTTTATTCTTCTGTTGAACATAATGTTATTTTGAAGAATGTGGGAAACTAAACAGTGCTGGTCTCCAGTGACTTTCATATTTATTTTATTTATTTATTTATTTTCTCTATTATCAAAGTCAGTGGGGACCAGCAACTGTTTGCTTACCCACTTTCTTCAAAATATCTTATTTTGTGTTCAACACAAGAATAAATACAAATTAATACATGTTTGGTACAACATGAGTAAATAATGAAAGAACTTACATTATGGAGTGAAGTATCGGTTTAATAACAAGTTGCATTGTGTGTAGTACTGTCCCTTTAAGAGATGCACGCACTCATTTCTCTCTTGCCTGTTTACTTTCACTTTATTCATAATAAACTGTTTATATGTAAACCTTGTGTGTTTTTGACAGTATGAGCACAATCAGATGATAACTAATTATCGGTACTCCGGTATCAACCGAATTACGGAAAAATACCGGTTCTCGGTACCCATTCCTACCCTTCAGTGAACGCTTGATCACTTTTGAAATGAATTGAATATTTTAACACACACAATCTTTTATTTTTGTAGCATTTCAGATAATATTGGATATATATGCGATAATATTGATTCAATTGCCAGGTTTTAACTTTCATTACCTTAAATGTCAAGAATTCGCTTAATCACACACTTAATCTATTTATTCTGTAGCATTTTGATTAATATTAGATATAGTTTTAGCTAATATTGATATTAAACTGCCCATGTTTTCATTTTCATTTTATCTATTCTTGATGACGGTTAAGCTAATCTAATATTTTATCATTTATTTATTTATTTTACATTTTGTTTACCTTAATCTATAAGTCTTAAAGTTTAAATAATGCACTTAATTTTTATTTATTTTGTAGCTTATCAGTTGATATTGGATGCATATTTTTGCTTTTTGATTCAGTTAATTCTCAAGTGTTCGATAAAAATAATTGAATATATATCTTATATCTTTAGCAAATCTCCAAATAATAATTCATATATTTATAAAAAATTTTAGTGTTGCATTTAAAACTATTTCCTATTTTCTGTCTTTGTTGTACTATTTATAAAGCATAAAAGAGCATCTATAATAAAGCTGTGCTCGAGGTCATTCTGTGGATGCCGTCTCAGTAGGAATCTCAGCTGACCCTTCGAGCGGCTAGCCACAGGAAGTCCAGTCATTGTTATAAACGCCGTTCTTAATGCACTTTCCGTCCTCATTGTGTGCGAGCAGCTCGTCTCAGCGGTGCTTGAATAATTCTTTCCTGTTTTGTAGGTTCTGCTCCGTCGCTGCTGCGTTCTCTTGTTGTTGTTTTATTGAATTCGCGGATCACGCTTTTTTTTTTTCACAAGCAATGGCTCTCGAGTCGTAATTCACTCGTCCGCTGTACTCCTGTTCCGCTCCGTCGCCAGCGCTGTCATGATCGCCCCCCCATCCCCCTTTTTAATTAGACGACAAAACAAAAATTATGAATATTCATAAGCAGACACCTCATTAATATGCACAGTTATGCAAATCAGCACACAATTAAGCTGCTGCTCTCCAGAGATGCTTGCGAGTGTTAAAGGGGGGAGACGGTTTTTCGGGAAATTTCTGCACCGTCGATCTTTAAAATTCTTCCGTTCGGCGGCTTTCCAGCCTTTTGTGCTCGACGTTTGTGGTTTCGAAACCTTTGAGGTTTGGTTGACATGTCTAATCACACATCAGCTGGTGAGATGGCAGATACGGAGACGCAAAACAAAGCGCAGATTCAACCATCGAGCTGACCTGGTATTGCTGATAATGCAAACACAGAATGTGAGAACGATTTAACAAACAAAATCTGTTGTGTCTCGGGAGCTTTGTGTGAGAAAGGCTTAAGAAACTCATCTCAGGGCAAGAATACAGAGATTTCTTAAGATCTTTTACTCTACGAGTCGTGCTTGCAAACCACTGATGAGTCAGTTTGTAGTTTTGCACAAACATATTTGATTTTCTGTGGTATGTTTTTCTGCAATGCATTGAAATTATTTGTAGCATATGGTAGATAACCCATTTTAAAAACCTGTATTTAAATAAATTTTGTTATTTTAAACTTTAATTAAATCAACTCTGCTAATCAGAAATGTTCCTCGAGCAGAAAATTAGCATATTAGAATGATTTCTGAAGTGATGCTGAAAATTCAACTTTGATCACATAAATTATATTTTTAAATGTATTCATATTGAAAACAGCTGTTTTAAGTTGTAATAATATTTAAAAAAAATTCAATGTATTTTTAATCAAATAAATGCAGCAAATTTGCATATTAGAATGATTTCGGAAGATCATGTGACACTGAAGACTGGAGGAGTGATGCTGAAAATACAACTTTGATCACATAAATAAATTAAATTTTAAAATGTATTCATATTGAAAACAGCTTTTTTTAAGTTGTAAAAATATTTCACATTTTTTTTCAATGTATTTTTAATCAAATAAATGCAATAATTTGCATATTAGAATGATTTCGGAAGATCATGTGACACTGAAGACTGGAGGAGTGATGCTGAAAATACAACTTTGATCACATAAATAAATTACATTTTAAAATGTTTAACAGCTGTTTTAAGTTGTAATATTTAAAAAAAAATTATTTTTAATCAAATAAATGAAGCACATTAGCATATTATTATTATTATTATTATTAACCACTAAACGACCGTTAAGAATTTTTTTTAATGCGCAAGTGTTTGCGCATTTAACCGATCGTATTAATCGGTCAAATGCGCAAACACTTGCGTTTATCAGTAGAAGCAACTTCTCCTTTTAGTCATAAAGATAAACCGAAATTTTAAACAGTTTGCCTTTATTTACATTCACAATAAAAACAAATCTTTGTGCATAAAATAATCCTAAAGAAAAATAGGATTCCGCTTTCTGACATTTCCGAAACGGCATTTTTCATAAAAATATATTTCTCGTATACGCCTATTTATTGGCTATATATAGCCTAGCTTTATCATGTTTTCCTCCGCTCGCAGAAGCACTGCAGATGCTCTCTGATGTGATTTATGAATCCTCATGTTCTGTTGTTTCTTGCTTTTAGCGCATGCCAAAGTAATCCCCAGGAAAAATAGCCGAAATGAACATCACTAATCATTTGACACTAGAGTAATGCATCCTTGATGAGCAGAAGAGACTCTTTCAGAAACCAACTGATTCTTGTTTTTTAACATTTAGTGTTGATTAAAACTGCAGGCATGTCTAATTCATAACTATTGGATATCGGAGCATATCTAGTTCTAAGTGTTGACGATGTTTGTGTGTTTTTCAGTTTTGGATGAAAGAAGTGGCTCCGGCTCTTGGGCTTCTGGAGAAGCGAACGGTCCCTCGTTTGGCGCACGGGTAAGAAATCACCCAAATACATCGTCTCCGGTGTTCCCTTCAGACCTTAATCCCTAAAGGCAACGAACCCGATATCTAGTCCACTTCAGGATGTCCCTTATTTTGTCTCGTGAGGGTTTGTTTAAAGCAGACTTGCGTGTATCTGGAGATGGGAAGGTCAGCAGACGTGTGTTTGTAGGTCAGATTAGCCGGCCATTTTTAGCGATCCTCGTGTTTACCTGCCGTGTGTATCTCTGATCTCTCACCTGTCAGGGTTCATGAATGTTAGACGCATCACGTGTGTCCTATTCTCTCTCTGACCTATTTCGCTCATAAACAAGAAGCCTGTAATTTTAGGAGCCAACATTGTTCGTGACAATTTCTCTCTGAAGCTTAATACTAAACAGGATTTGTTCAGTATTTTTCATTGATGTATATAATTTGACTTCATAAATGTATGCTTTTTTATCAACAATAATGTTCAAAAACAATAATTAGTATGTACAATGTACAATTAGAAATTCAGAAATATTATTCTAATGTAAAACAGCTGTTTTCTGTGTGAATCTGTGTTAAAGTTTAATCTATTTCTTCAGAAATCAGAATAATGTGGTGATTTACTGGATTTATTTGATCAAAAATATAATTAGAAATTTGAAATATTTTTATAATTTATTTTTTAGTTTAAACATTTAACAATATATAGTTTTGAGTACGTTTTAATATTATAATAATAAAAATATGCTTTTAATAGTGTATTTAAAAAAAACATTAAGTTAAAAAATATATTAAAATAAATTTAGAAATATAAATATAAAATGGATTTTTTTAATTTATTTAATAGAAATATAAAAATGTATATTCAATAAAATAATGTATAGCTTTATATAAATTACTCAGTATATTAAATTTATATTTAACTATATGTTATTTTAAAGTGTAATTTTTTTATGTTTAAATATAATTTATATTAACTTTAAATAAATATTGAATAGGTTTATATATATATATATTAAACCTATTCAATATTTGTATATAATTTTTTTTATGTAAATAAAATTATATTATAAATTTAAGTTAAAATATTTTACTTCCAGTAGATGTTGTAAGTAGACTGGTTCAGAATAAACTTTCATTCATATTGATATTTCACAATATAATCTCATTGAGTTTGCATGATTCTGCTGATCATATAATCATATATTATTGTGTGTTTTTGTGTATTAGCTGTATGGAGACGGCCATCACTACCCTGAGCATGACGGCATGTACAACTTAGAGATCGACGGTGAGTAAACGCAAAACTAGAGGTCAAAGCATTTACCGATTTACCGTTTTGATTCCACCGTATTCAATTTAGACTATCAGGAGATGCATTTTTATAATTGTAGATTACGTTCTCACGGATGAGGTGCGTTTCTTTGTTGTTGCATGTAAGTGAAAAAATCTGCATCCTCTCTGACCTCATTTCCACAGCTGATGAGCCTCTGAAGTTTAACCCATGCATCGCCTGCAGTCCTGAGCAGGTTTAGATCAGGCTGGGGACGTGGAGGGGGTTAATCCACGCTCCTAACCGGCCCTCGCTGGGCTTTAAAGCCGTGTGGGGGTTGCTTTTCAACTAATTACCACTTAGGCATTTATAATGGGACGATTTGTTGTTTGTGTCCAGTCTGTAAGCCATAAACGGCGCACCTCAACCACAGACAGATGGAGTCCAGCAACCTTTCAGCCCAACATTATCAGTCAATGAATAAATCAGTCTACGCTTCTCTCATATTTAATGTAATATAGGTTTACTAGTACCTCAGTTATACTGCTATATATATATTAAACAAAAACTAAATATTAACCAAAATTATAAGCGTATCTCAATTATACTAAAATAACACCGATATTATACGAGGAATTTTTTCATTATATTTCTCATCTAAATTTTAGTTTGATAGGTTTTCTATTTTTTTGTCATAGTTTTGGTTTTAGCTATTTAAGTTAATTCAGGTTAAATAAAATATGAGAATGTTGCCTTGGCAACTAACTGAATTTATTTTTTAAATATTTAATATCAGTTAATTTTTATTTTGTTGCAACAGTTTTTTTGTTGTTTGTTTACTGTAATAAGTGTGTGTGTATATATATATAATACGCACACACACTTATTTAAATATAATAACATTTAAAAAACTAATATATATATAAAATAAATAAATATAATAAATAAAAATAGTGTGTATATGTATATAAATATATATACCTGTTTTTTATGTAAAAAAAACATATATATATATATATATATACAATTAGTTACATTGTTACATTTAAGTATAAACTGGAGAAGTTTTAATAGATTAATTGGTTGTAATGTTAGTTTAATAACGTCTAGTTAAGGCAACATGAAATCAAACCAGTCTAACTTTATTCAGTCAGTTTCAGAAGGATAAAATCTATTCCTGTCTTTTCTCATCAAGAATCATGTTTGGCTCAGATATGCGGCGCATTACTGAGTTTAAAAGCGCTACGAATGCTTCATGTCGACATGTTCAGCTTCATGTTTGTTGGTGTAATGCTTGATGTGTTTGAATGTAAGAGTTTCTGGTGTTTGTTCTGCAGGGAAATCTGAGCGAGGATACCCCGTCACACAGGTAAGGAACTGATTTTAGTAGTTGAGTGGTGTTGGTTTCCTCCTGGAGTCTGTCTTCACTGAACTCTGTGTTATCTGTGTTTAGCCGCAGCTCATGAGCGCTGATATTAGCGATGGTCTTTCTCCTCCGGGAATGAAAGTCCCTTCTCAGTTCTACAGTCCTCATCGCCGGAGGGTCGCTGACTCCAGTTTAGGTGAGCACTGTGTGTATGACGTCAGTTAAACTGGATGATTGTATAAAACCGATTTCCTTGTTCAGTGTAGCCGAGAACCGCTCGCTTAGATGGGAAGAGATGCCTAATAAGTGCAAAATAAACCCTTGTTTTCCATGTATTGGAGAAATGCAGGAGTTTTTCACCTGATAACTCGAATAGCTACTTATATAATAAATACATAATTCTGAAGTGAGTAATTATGTTGCGGATTGTGTATATATATATATATATATGTATATGTATATATATATATATATATATATATATATATATATATATATATATATATAAATAAATGTGTAATTATTTAAATAAATAAATAGACTAAACTAAGAGAACACGGAAAATACGAAATTAAAATCTATTCTAAATATAAACAAAAAAGTAGCAGTATTTCAAATTTACTACAATAGCATTGATACACACACACACACACACACACACACACACACATATATATATATATATATATTTTTTTTTTTTTTTTTTTTTACATATTGAATTGTTCAATCAAAATATATTTTTCTGCCTTAAAAAAATATAAAAAAAACTTTATTTATTTTTATTTAATTTTTTTAAAGGCAGAAAATGTATTTTGATTGACCAATTCAATATAAAAAAATATATATTTTATGGATTTAATAGATTTTAATTTAGTATTTTCCGTGTTCTCTTAGTTTAGTTTGTTTATTTAAATAATTAAATGCATATAAATTTATATTCTTTATTTATCTAAACTATAGTTTTAGTAGTTCTCATTTTTGTCCTTGTGTTTTTAGTTATATTTTATTAGTTTGTCTAATTTTAGTTTTTTGGTACTTGAAGTTAAACTAAACAAAAATGAAAATATTGCTAAAATAAGTTGAATTAATAGTATATTGAAATGATTTTTATATATTTTAAGAATTATAGTTGTCTGTTTTCACTTTAATTTGAACGTTTTAGTACTTCTGTATTTGTTTTGATACTTTAAACGAAAATGACAAATAAAATAAGTTTAAGTATATTATATTTATATATTTTTATTTAAATATAAAAATTCAATTCTAATATTTACATCTTAATTTCTTTATTTTCAAATGGTACACCATTGAGCTTTTTTTCCGACCGCTTTAGTGATTTTATTCACAGTAAATGACCGCATTTCTCTCACTAGCTGCCAATATCACAATATGGGATATATCTCAATATCTCATGTGTGTGTTATTGTTTCAAGGGTTTATTTTGTGCTCTTTTCCCTCATGCATGAAGCTTTTGTGTGTGACGACATGGAGTCACTATTGAAAATGTGTGTGGTTTTTGAAAAGCATGAGGTGTCTTGGTGTGCATCTGCCTGTCAATCATGTCGACTGATCACCTTAAGTATAAATCAGCATTTAAAAGGCTTACAAAAAGGCTTTTGTTTCAGATCCACTGCCCAAGAAGATCCGGAAGGTTCCTTCTGGCCTGCCGTCATCTGTGTCTTCGGTGAGTGTTGACGTGCCCTCATTAGTGTCTAAGCCCGGATTATCATGCCACGTGAAGTCAGTCTGACCCAAAACACACACACACACACACACGTGCACTTCCTGTAGGGCTCATGTCACATATTACATGCATACTGTAGCGTGCACAGATTCTCTTTCTCTCTTATGGGTGCATTTGCCGTGTATGCAGTCGTGCATTCATGCTCGAATGCAGTCATAACACCCTTCCTTTTTTTAAATCCATGCATGGACAAAGCACTCATCTACTAAATACCCACGAGGCCTTGGAGGGTTGCCGTGGGCAATAGTGCATGTTCTACTTCCTGTGTCTTTTCCTGTTTGAAGCAGGGCTGCTGAATTCATTCCTTTTCGTTTTCAATGCATAGTGAAATGTAAGACTTAACATATTACTCTCGTCTAGTAAAAATATAACGTGATTTTTTTAATACTTGAGTCTTCGTAGGCCTAGTTCATAGTTTTTGAGCAATGCAATATGATTTACTATTATTATTATTAATGTGGAGAACGCAGATCATAAAGCATGCAACCATACATGATGATCATTTAGATTTAAATGTCTGAATTTCACCGTGTGTACAATTTTTGATTGAATTTAGTGAATATTGTGTGGAAATGTATAGTAGTAATTAGTTGCACTGGGCAAAATTGAATTGTTGAGAGAGAAAAAAAAACCCAGACAAGACATTTCATTATTACATAAAAAAAAAAAAAAAAATGTTATGCATTAAAACAAGTTTTTTTTATTTTTTTTTAAGCGGCTTATATAATGCAATTAATATCAAGCGTGTAAAACATGCGCAAAGAGCATTTGTAAATGTATAGTGCATTTTCCACATGTTTTGGTTCACTTTAAATGTTATTTTTATTATTTAGTATTTTTTATAATTAGTTTTTCTGTATGCATGTTTTTAATTCCTGTTCTAAATAATGGTTTATTTAAAGTATTTGTTTTGGAGTGAGAGAAATTCAAATACATTTTATAATGTTTATAATAACATTTATTACATATTTTTTTTATATATAATAATGATAATAATAATGACTTTTTTTTAACTATGCTTTTTATACATGGTGCAAATTATTTCCAGAAAACAGTAATTAAACAATATGCATTCAATAAAAATTATATGAATATTTAACAATATTTACTAATTTCACTCACAGTATTTAAAAAACAGCAAATGGACAGTTATTAAATTTTTTGTTTTAATAAAATAAATAAATGTTAGTTTTAATATTGTAATAAAGTAAATATATTTAGTTTATTTAATATAATTAAGCATATTTATTTTATTGTATATTGTTTTTATTTAATTAAGTTAGTGTATTTTATTTTAATAAGTTTTTTTTTTCTTTTAATGGTTTTAATTTTAGTTTATTTTAATATTATAGATTATAAAATGTAGTTTTTCCTCCACATATATTTACAGAAACTTACAATAAAATGCCATTCACCGTAATAATAATTCATATACCAACAAAAAATATAATAATTTAAAGGGTTTTTTTTTTTTAAGTTTCTCCTGGAAACAATTTTTGAATTTATCATCCATTAAATAAAAAAATTCTATTGAACGGTTATTATTTTATTTATACATATATATATATATATATATACATACACACACACACACACACACACTAGATATTAGATGACATTAAAAAGACTGGATTAAAAAATACTAATTAAATTGTAATTATAAATCTTTACATTTCTGCATAAACGCATGGATTTTTTTGGGATGACATTTTATCATCACAAAGGTTATTAGAAACATTAAAGCATGCATTTTATTTACTTTTAATATGCATTCTGTGTTTAAACATCGCTAAGATTGTGAACATTGGTGGTCTTGTCTCTGTGGCTCTCTTATAGTGCCTCTATTTTTACTCTCCCTGCCCTCATCTGTTCATCTGTTTCTCTTTCCTTTCATTTTTCCTCCTGGTTCTCTCCGTGTCTCCAGCTGTCTGTGCTGTTGGCTGCTCTCCAGGAACGGCCAGATGGCTCTGTAATTGAGAATGCATCGCTCGCTCTCTCTCTCCGTTTCTTTCTTTATTTCTTCCTTGTGTTCATGCATCTCCTTCGTTCTCTCGTCTTCTATTTCGCGTCGTTTATTTACACACATTTCACGTGGTTCTTTTCTTTGGACTTCTCCAGCATTGACATCAGATCGCTGGAGCGTGGCTTGTTTTTGACCCCTTTGTTGTGTTTAATTGGCTTGTAATTTGGTCGTATGTTCATTATATTAACACTTTTGCATGGCTAGACAGGCGTGCGTTGTTGTTTCTTTTGTTTTAGCGAATAACAAAGTATAAAGTGTTTTCACATCGTGCCTTTGTGTGTGAAACTCAAGAGGTTCAAGCTAATGGTGGATCGCCTCAACATCACAACTCACATTGAACTCTTTATAATAAAAAAAACTAAATGGGTTGGAGAATGCAACAAAATGCTAGATGAGTAATTTGGTAATTTCTTCTTGACTTAGGTGCAACAATTCATATTTTTTTTATTTTAAAAAAATATATATACACGTGTGTGTGTGTGTGTGTGTGTGTGTGTTACTATTTTATTAAAAATAAAATAAAAAACTGAAATAAAGGTAATATTTTATTATTATTTTTTTTTCTAAAAATTTTAACATTTGTAACCATTTTATTACAATAATATATATTAAATAACATTTATAAATTATATTAAAATGGTAGCATTTTATGTCATTTTTTTGTTTCCATTAATTTTTTTACAAATTACAAAAGTAGTGACAAACCACCTCACGTGACTAAAGCGGTGTAAAAATTTATATTTTTATAAAACTGTAACTATAAATATCATACAGACACAAAGATATTTAAGAATACAATTTTAAAATACAGTTTATTGGCTGGAAAAATATTTAAATGTATAAATATTTGTGATTTTAAATGTTTTAAATGCGTATATTAAAATATGTAAATAGCTAAAATGATGGTAACTGGTATTAAAATGTCAAAGTTATTTTGGGCACCGCTTTCATATTGGGGTCATTATTTTGTACTTTCCCTTGAGTCAGCCTTTGTGTTTTTTTTATTTTTATGAATATTTCCTAATTTATAGCACATGCACACACAATGCAGCTAAAGCAGAAGTGGACGTTTCAGTGGACTCTGACCTGATACCAGCTTTGCTTTCTTCTGTGTGGCAGGTTTATCCCGGCTGTGAGGACTATAACCAGGATGGCTCCGGATACCCCGGATCCAAAGCTGCAAACCTTTATCCAGGCTCTTACTGGCAGGGTACGTTGGTAGTTTCTGTCCGAGTGATTTTTGGCAATAATAGTAATATTGTAAACCACACTGATCTTGATGCAATATTTATCACTTCATTTGCATCACTTAAAATAACTAATGACCTTTTGTTTTCCTGCTTTCTTGCTTCACACATGTATTTTGTATAAACATTACATATTTATTATCTGTCTTGTATTCATTTAGTGGAAAACTATTAATCAGAATCGAATTTGCAATGATGCACATTTGGTCCAGATTGCACGTTTCAAATTTATATGAAAGAAAATACATTTTTTGAGGTATACATCCAATATAAAAAAGCTATAATTATTCAAAAAATCTGGTATTTTGTGGTCAAATATTTGTGCATCTTGAAACTAAACTTTTCCTTCATTGCTGTTTTATATCTTTTGCAGTAATTTGTTTGTTATTAGTAATATTGTGAATTTCACATTGCATTTATTTTATTTTTTAAGCCTTTTTTTAAATGCATTGCTTCATGCATTTACAATACTTAATATTTATGTTTCATTTGTAAACTTATTTTTTTAATTAGATTTTTTTTTAACCAAATATTTTATCTGTTTTAGCAGTAGACTTTAATAATGAACTTTGCAGTCATGCAAACTTAATATTTTTAGTTCATGCTCGAGCATATACATTAATATTGGGGTATATATTCAATATTAAAAAAGCTGTAAATATGAAATAAAACAGACATTTCGTTGTCCAAAATTTGTGCATCATGATACAATATTCTAGTTTTATGTTTTGCATTTCACTGTGGTCTTTTCTAATCACATAAAATAAGTAAAACTCAATATTTCATGTCTGTTTATTTGATAAGTGGGCGTGTAATAAGCAGAGTGATGCAATGTCAGTGTCTGCTTCTTTCGCAGTCATTTTACAGTTAATCTTTCCGCTGGTTTCTTTGGGATTACATGTTGATTTGGTTTCTCAGATGGGCTTCCGGATCATTGGGGACAGTCCAGCTATCCTCCGGTCATGAGTAACTCTCCTCACATCGGTCAGCAGGCTCCGTTCCCCTCCATAAACACACAGGTGAGCCCACGATTGAGAAAACCGGCTGATGTCGAAGAAATAATCATTTTATTTTCATGCATTAAATGTCACAAAGTACTGTGATTAACTAAATCCTTCGGTTGTCACTTAAAGCATAAGATTAATACACTTAACACCTTTAAATATAAATTTCTTCGGTTGTGTAAAACAGAAACGTTTACTTTAATCCAAGACCATCACAGAAAGGGATGTGAATATTTAAATTATAAATATATAAAAGTTATAAAAAGGCATTGATGTTTGTTGAAGTTATTTATTTTTGTATCATTTTTATTTTTTATTTAAATATATCATTTTTAATTTCTAGATAGAAGTTTAAAGCATAAATAAATAATACTAATAATTAATAAATGGCTAAATTTAGAATATTGTCATATTTTTGGTATTTCAGGTCTCTTGTTATTGATGTGTCTAAAAGTCATTTATTTTTGGGGGAAATATTTAAATGCATAAAACAGATTCTCCCAAAATAAATGACTATTACACGCATCAATAATTTGTGTTTTAATATAAATTAATATATTTAAATATATACATTATTATACATGTTATATTTAAATATAAAAATGGATATTAAAACACACATTTTAAATATATTTACAAACCATATACAAATTTATATTAAAACAAATTATAAATATATTAATATACAATACTACAAATTTAGCCATCATTGTCATTTATGATAACTTCTCAGTTGTAAATATATTTATCATTTTTGTTTTAATATAATTTTTATGGTTTGTAAATGTGTTTTAATATAAATGTTTATATTTAAGTATAATATATATATATATATATATATATATATATATAAAATCATATAAATTGTTATATAAAGTTTTTAATTTAAAAAAAATATTTTAAATATTTATAAACCGTTTTAATATAATGGTTTGTTTGAAAATACATTTTATATATATATATATATATATATATATATATATATATATATATAGATAGATAGATATAGATATAGATATAGATAGATTGCAGACGAGCAGGCATTTATTTAATAATTGCAGCATGCTTAGTTGTGTCTGATCGGTCATGATCTCAGATTCATCAGGTTAAAAATAAGTCCTGGAGACCTCATCGAGATGTTTTTTTTTTTCCTTTCTGATGAGCCAGTGACCACAGAAAAAATGCATTTAATTACCACAGACCTCGATGTGGAAAAGCAGTGGAACATTCCTGATGTTGAACCTGCTCTCAATAGATACAAGAAGAGGTTTGCCACGTGCTGCTTAATAATTGCATGTCTGTGTGTCATCCGCAGAAGCGCCAGCCTTTGCCCCTTTCACCGCAGAACTACCCTCTGCACGGGAGCGAGGTCAACTTACCCACCAGCTTCCACCCGGCCTCGGCTGGATACGGCGTTCCCAACCACACACCGCCCCTCAGCTCCTCCGAGAGCATCATGGGTAAGAGTCCTGTGTCCACCCTGTGACCTGCTCTCGCTTCAGTGCGTCTGAGTAACTCACATTCACCTGTAAACTTGATCTTCACTCTCTGATAGCGGTCAGCAGAGCTGGAAACCCAGGCAGCTCCGGTGCGGAGATCGGGAAAGCTCTCGCTTCGGTGAGTTTGGGGTTTTCCAGTGTGTCATCTACAGATTAATGCGATGAGAGAGGTTTGGAGTAACTAGAGGCTGATGTGGACGATCATTTAGTAATATGACTTAATCACACGTTTAATGAATTGTTTATTTAAAATTTTGTTTTGGTACTGCATGGATTTTTAGGGGAGATTTTTATTTGTATTTTTTTTTTTTTTTTTTTGGTTAATTATCGACTGGTTAATCAAATTTGCTTTTCAATTCTGAATTTAAGAATTGTCCTTTTTTTATTAATAATTAATTTTAAGTTGGCAGGGCCACACAGGAATGACAGAAAGAGGAATTTCCTGAATTGCAATTTTTCTGACTAAACATAAATAATTTGATAATGCATATTCATAAATTATTGTAGTTTTTTATATATATATTTTGAATTATTTTATCATTTTTAGTTTTATATTTTATTATTTTAGTTTTCAATTTTAGTTTTTTTTACTTTGTTACATATTTAGACATTTAATTTAAAGTCATTTTAATAAATTTATTTTTATTTCAGTTTTAAAAAATGTAATTCAACTTAAATGGAAAAGAAAAATAATATTGCCTTGGCCCCTAACTGAAATTATTATTATTATTTATATTATTATTTATATTTTTTATTTTTATTATTATTATTTTTTTCAATTAAAGTAATTATTATTAAATACTATTACACATAAACAAATGTATTTATTTTATATTTGTATTTTTTTTTTTTTTTTTACACATTTTCTCAATCTCTAAATTTAGTCCAAACCACTAATAACATTGAGACAAATTTTTTGTTAATTTAATTGCGGCTCAAATTACAGCACAAAATGTTAATTTCACTGTTTTGAGAACTTCATATATATATATATATATTTATTTATTTAATTTTTTTCTTTCTCTGTATGTGGATATTGATTATAAATATCATGTGATTATTTCTGGAATTATTCCTGATCATTGTGGACAGTCTGGGTGATTCATACCGAAAAATGTATTAATTACATTTACTGAAACACAACAATTCCGTCTCTATTTCAGCTCAACCATTTACTGAATGTTGTCTCTTGTGCTCTGTAGATATATCCCTCTGACAATAACAGCTTCTCCTCGAGTCCCTCCACTCCTGTGGGCTCTCCTTCAAATGTTCCTGGTGGGTTTCCTGAGGCGTGTGTGTGTGTGTGTGTGTGTGTGTGTGTGTGTGTGTGTGTGTGTGTGTGAGAACGGCTCTGTAGTGCCATCTGCTGTCCGCTCCGCACCGAGGCTGTGTTGACGTCTGTGTTTGTGTTTCAGCTTCTGCATCTCAGTGGCCCAAAGGCTCTTCTCAGCCCAGTTTTGAGCCCGGACTGCAGGCTGCGGTACGTTCCTCTTCATCACCTGCTGCATTTAACAAATTAGGTTTCACTTTACGGTTACAGATGTAAGAACGGTTATTATACACTTAAACATCCATTAATGATGATGATGATGATAACTAACATATATATGAAATCAGTATGAACATCATACAAAATCACTATATTTATGATAATTTATTTTATTTTATTTAATCAACTATTACTTATTGGTTGCACATTGCTTCAATATATTATACAAACAATACATTCAAATTTTGATAATTTTTTTTATTAAGTTCAATGTGTTGAGTCTGGGTTATAGTTCAACTAAGACTAAAACCGGTAAAAAAATTATTTTCATGACTTGTAATGAACATTTAAAGAAAATAAAATGTTTTATTTTAATTATTTCATCTACTTTGCATGGCAGCTGAATTAAAAATCCATGAAAACGAGACAATCTGCTAAATACACCAACTTTGAAATATAGAAATAAAACATAAATAAAATCAATGAAAGAATCTAATCTGAACAGCAAATGTAACATTTGTTTTAAAGGCTAAATGATGGTTTTGACAGTTTTTGAACAAAGTTATAGAAATGTCCAATCAGCTGATAAAAATGTATTTTACATTTTAAAAAAAACCTAATAGGCATAAATCACATTTTTTCCTCTATTATCTCTGTTTGGCTCACAGAAATAACATCTTCGTTGCAAGTCTCTGTTGCATTATGGTGTCATTGTGCATTTGATAAACTTTGAGTAATCTGTGTTTTTCTGCAGAATAAGATGGATGATCGTCTGGGTGAAGCGCTGCATGTGTTGAGGAATCATGCGGTGGGCGCAGACATGCACAGTTTACTGAGCGGACATCCAGCTGGAGCTCTGGGCTCCATCAGTCAGGCCTTCGGGCTCATCAGCCGTCTGCCCGGACTAGTGAGTGTTTGTTAACATGCCTCTGTCTCCAGCCTTTGTGAGATGCCTGCTTGGGGCCCCATGAAATCTGCTTGATTTCTTTTCGCTAATTTGTTTTAATTGCTAAAAAAACATTTTGGTAATCATGTCATGTTTAATCAATGAAATCATGAAACGTATATTTTATATGTTAAAAAAATATGTTTTTATATGTTTTAGGGGCCCTATGAAAGCAGTTTTATTTTTTCACTTTTTTTGTTTACATTGCTAAATTAAATTTTAGTAATCAAATCATGTTTAATCAATGAAATCATGAAACTTATACTTAAAAAATATTTTTACAGGCTTTACAAAAATTGCAAATGCGTTTTGAAAAGTATTAAAAGTTTTACAAAAAATACATTTTAGGGGCCCTATGAAAGCAGTTTTATTTTTTCACAATATTTTTTTAATTGCTAAATTTAATTTTAGTAGTCAAATCATGTTTAATCAATGAAATCATGAAATTTATACTTAAAAACTATTTTTACAAGCTTTGGAAGCATTAAACGTTTTAAAAAGCATTAAATTAACAAAAATACATTTTAGGGGCTCTATGAAAGCAGTATTTTGTCATGAATTGCTAAATTTAATTATAGTAATCAATGAAATCATGAAACTTATACTTAAACATATATAATTAAACACTTTTTTTTTTAAATTTTACAAAAAAATTTAATACACTTTGAAAGCATTAACAATTTTACAAAGCATTAAAAGTTTTACAAAAAACAATTTTTAGGGCCCTATGACAGCAGTTTTTTTTTTTCACCTTTTTTCACAATTGCTAAATACAATTTTCGTAATCTAAGCGAGTTTTTTTTCCACTAATTCGGTTTCAAAACATTTTAAAGATATAAAATTATTTTAATAATCCTTAAGGATGTGTAATAATTTGAATTCATAATACTTTAACAATTTTATAATTTATAAATAAATAAAATAAACAAATAACAATAAATAGTGCCAATAACAATAACAATATTTTTTCACCGTTGTCATTTTAAATTTTTCTGGATTGTGTTTTGCGATTTGTATACATATTAATCAAAAACAGAGTTAATCAAATTAATTGTTAACTTTGTAACAATAATTGAAATGGGTGCATTAAACAAGACTGTCAAAACAATTAACTGCCATCAAAACTAATTTTAAATTTGCTGTTCAGCAAGAGAAAATATAATGACAACAAATATTTATTGATTATTTTACCGTCTTTTCTCTAGATGTCAAATCACAGTGATGATGCCGCAGGCTTGCCACAGTCCAGTGCTCTTCTGCAGGGACACCACGCCCCCCATCAGGCTCCGCCCACTTCCCAGTCCGACACCTTTACCAGTCAGTACTGCTTTTTTAATTATAATTGATTGAGATTCATGAATGATGTGGTTATTGTTTGATGCATGCTTTTCTGACACCGACATGGTGTTAGAAACGATGAGTTCATGGGTTCGATCTCAGGGGATGCATGAACCAATAAAATGCATACCTTTAAATGCAATGCAAGTCGCTTTGGATAAAAGCATTTTCCAAACGCATGAATGTACATTCATAAGTCTAATTTAAACATCCAAAAATCAAACTCTTCACCTTTAAAATGGTTTCACAGTGCTGTTGTCGCACAGCGTGATCAGCATTTTTTGTTGCTAATCTCATCTTGTTTTTGTTTGTCAGGTCTTTCTCTGCCTCGTTCCTCCAGCTCTGAAATAAAGCGAGAGGATAAGGAAGATGATGAGAACCTGTCTATTGGAGATAAATCGGAGGACGAGAAGAAAGACGGAAAGAGCCGCACGAGAACGAGGTACCTGCCGCCCAGCAAACCTTCATTTAGTTCCAGGAGAAATAAACAAAGTACAAGTCAAAATTTGAAATAATTAAGTAAATTAAAATGTTTTTGGAAGAATCTCTTCTGCTCATCAAGGCTGCATTATTTAATTATAAATATAGTAAAAGAGTGGAATTTTTTTAACATTTAATGTCTTTTTTGTGTGAATTTGTTAAAGTGTAATGTATTTCTGTGATGCTCCGCTGTATTTTCAGCATCATTCCTCCAGTCTTCAGTGTCACATGATCTTCAGAAATCACAATAATATGATGATTTACTGCTCAAGAAACATTTCTGACTATTATCAATGTTGAACACAGTTGTGCTGCATGATATTTTTGTGGAAACTGATACATTTTATTTTTCACGATTCTTTTAACAAAGTTCAGAAGAAAGCTTTATAAATGTATTTACGGTCACTTTTAACCAATTTGCTGTGTCCTTGATGAATAAAAGTGTCTTAAGTTATGCTAAACCTTTGAATAATAGTGCATCATGATTTCTACAAAAATAATAAGCAAGTTTCTTGAGCAGCAAATCATCATATTAAAATGATTTCTGAAGGATTGTGACACTGAAGACTGGAGGAATGATGCTGAAAATACAGCTGTGCATCGCAGAAATAAACAGCATTTTGCAATATGTTCACACTGAAAACAGCTATATTTGTGAGAATTCACAATATTAAAGCTTTTATTTACTGTATTTTTGGTCCAAATAAATTCAGCCATGGTGAACAGAAAATACTACTTTCGAAAACACAAAAAAATTTAATTCTAAACGTTTGATTGCTAGTTAAAGGTTGCAGATGATAGAGTTGCATCTGTAAACATTCAATATACTCAACGTTCCCAGCTTCTGATTGGTCCATTGTAAAACATTGACGTGAGGTACGCGTCGTTCCCTGTCAGTGTGCCTTGATTGTTTTGCATGTAACCCCTCTCAACCCTTTGTTCCTCTGACCCATGAAGTCAAGATGACGAAGAAGATGATGAGGATTTGCCGGTTGAGGTGAAGGCGGAGCGGGAGAGAGAGCGGCGCGTGGCCAATAACGTCCGTGAGCGTTTGCGTGTGCGCGACATCAACGAGGCCTTCAAAGAGCTGGGCCGCATGTGCCAGATGCACATGAACAATGAGAAACCCCAGACCAAACTGCTCGTCCTTCACCAGGCCGTAAACGTTATTCTCAACCTGGAGCAGCAAGTGCGAGGTCAGTGTGTGCGGCTGACCTCCGATCAGTGCTCAGGCACGAGATCTCAGACACCGCGGAGATCCATTTGTGGTCGGGACACCTGAATGGGTCGCAAGGGGTGGAGGATGGATTAATTGATTAGAGATATTAAATGCTTGATTGATAAATGCATATGCATTGAATGCATAGCATTCTGTGTTCAATACAAGTTAGATTATTAAGGCAAGACACTTCAAACAAAAATGCACTGGTTAGTTTTGAGATTTTGGGCTTTTTGGTTATTCATAATGTGTTTCAGACTAGCGAAAAGAAAACAACTAAAATATATAAGATTTATTTTATCTATTTGCGTCTGTAGATTTTAATTACAAAACATATTTAAAAGTTTTTTCTCCACTTCAGCAGCACTTACAAACACCAAAACTTTAGGTTTTATTCCTCTCTATATTCTGAAGGTTTTTACTGAGGGTTTTTTTTGATGTATCATTCACAATGATTTATATAACCTTTTTTCCCTAAAATATGGCGCAAAAGCATTTTTTAAACCTATAAGTATTTTTTCCTCCACTTCAGTAACACTTACAGACACCAAAACTTAGGGTTTTATTCCTCTCTTTATTCTGAAGGTTTTTACTGAAGGATTTGTTCATATGTCATTCACAATTAATTCTAGAACATTTTTTCCTAAAATATGGTGAAAAAGCATTTTTTGTAAGCTATAAGTATTTTTTTCTCCACTTCAGTAACACTTACAAAAACCAAAACTTAGGTTCTTATTCCTCTCTATATTCTGAAGGTTTTAACTGAGGTTTTTTTTCCATGTATCATTCACAATGATTTATATAACATTTTTTTCCCTCTAAAATATGGTGAAAAAGTATTTTTTTAAAGCTATAAGTATGTTTTCCTCCACTTCAGTAACATGTACAAACACCAAAACTTAGGGTTTTATTCCTCTCATTATTCTTTAGTTTTTTTTACTGAGAATTTTGTTCATGTATCGTTCACAATCATTTATGTAACATTTTATTCTTAAAATATGGCGAAAAAGCATATAGAAAAAGTTTTTTCCTCAACTTCAGCAGCACTTACAAACACCAAAACTTAGGATTTTATTCGTCTCGTTATTCTGAAGGTTTTTACTGAGGGGTTTATGTCATTCACATTGATTTATTCCTCATTGATTTTATTCCTAAAAACGTGGCTAAATTGTGTTTTCTTTCTGTCTGTTAACAGTATTTTCTAATTTATGGAGTAATAAAAAGAGAAATCCAAAATCCCCTCTGTATTAACCTTTAATTCTAATATGTCAACAAAATCAAACAAATTTTGAACCTGGCTTTATCCATTGTTCAGGAAAATGTATGCAAAATTAACTAGATAATACTTCATTTTCATATTTAAACAACAGAAAATGTGATATAATTAATCAACTGAGGATGTATAGTGAAATCTATTAGTTCATTGTTTAACCCCATTCACATGTGGTGTCTTGCCTTAAAATACGCCCTAAAAACAGCCTAGCAACAAACTGGCAACCAGCCAAGTTATTAAAATTGATCTTGGTAGTAGTTCTTTTGAGATACGTTATGCAGTATGTTACGTTAGTTTCCATCCTCCCTGCAGCCCACACAGGTGTCTGTTAAGGGTGATTGTGGGACTATCTGCACTTTCTGTAACTGTGCATGTGTTTCTGTCTGTCATTTCATGTTTAGCACTCATCCCTTCCTGTTTTCTGTTTATCTCACCTGCTTGCAAGATTCATGCAACTAACGCACTCAAATTAAAGCTAGATGGGGTAGTTAAATGAATAAATGTGAATTGTCATTTACTCACTCTAGGAACGTTTTGAAAAATGTTAGTGCTCACACAATGACTGTCATCCCCCAAAAAAAAGCAGCATGAAAGTGGTCCAAATGACTTGTGTGCACTATATTCTTCTTTTGATGTCACTTGAGAAACAGATCTGAATTTAAGTCTGTGTTCACTAAAGAAACAATTGTGGTGTCATTGATGTCAAACTTGAGAGGTGCAAACTAGAGTTATTTAATCTTTTTTGTATGCTATTATAGTTTTTATTATTTTATATGGGTTATATATTGTTTTCATTGTGTGTGTGTGTGTATATAATTTGTATATTTTTTTTATTTATAGTAATTTTACTATTACTGTTTAGGTTTAGTTTATTTTTATTTTTTTAGTTCATTTTCAGTTTTTATTTCCAGTTAGTAATTATAACACATTTAATTTAGTTGCCTAGGATGTTTTAAATTTTTATAAGCTTCGTTTCAATTAACACAGTTTTTTTCTTAGTTTTAATTTGTTATATCTTGAATAAATACATGCACAGATGAGACTTTCAGTGAATAAGGGTTTAAGTATAAGTCATTTCCTCACACAACATGAAACCGTGACGTCAGAAGACTTGAAATATAGTGCATTAGTCATATGGACTATTATTATAACACTTCATGGTGCTTTTATTTTTTGGAGTTGACAGTTGCACTTGTGCCCATTTCCACAAAAGAAGCTCATGAAGCATGAGGGTTCAGTAAATAATGGCATTTTGATTATTCTTTAAGAATAGTATGAATGCAGCCGCTCATAAAGCATAATGCATGAAAACATCCTGATTTCCACAGTGGAGATCATCTAGATGCTTCTGTTTGTCTTTCCCTTGTTCAGTCCTTTTAAAATCTGCCTTCATACAACTTCTAAAAACCTTTCCTTCCATTTTGACTGTTGCATGTCTTTAACCCTACGGTCTGCTGAGAAAATGCTTTTTCCGCAGGCTTTAACCCCGCAGATTAGAAGAGACGGACTTGTACTTTTGTGTTTCCTTCTTAATGTTTTAATGGCTTCGGTTTGTAATGGTCTGATTAATGCTTGCATGTCATGTTTAACCCTCTGTTTGCCAAATTGTTTTTCTTTTTACCCATCTCTCCATCTTTTCTCAAGCCCTTTTCTTTGCAGATGGCCGCAGTGGTTTTTAGTCTCATGCTGCATAAATGCATCTCAGCCGCGGGATGCGTTTACAATGAGACAGTCGCATTCACCTCATCCTGTCTTCTGTCTGGCTCTCTCAGTGGCAGTGTGTGTTTTGTTCGGTTCTTGGCAGAAGTCTTGGCAGACTTGGTATCTCTCTCATCTTGCTGTCCTCTCGTCTTGCGCTCTTTCGCTCCGCGGCAGATCCCACAGGCCTCCTGAAAGCCACTGGCATTATAACGCGTATCGACGTCTCTTAATTGAAGTTGCATGTCGGGTCACAATTAATGAAAGATTCTCTGGATCGGTCACGTCCCGTTCTCCTCTCCGCTCCGCCACTGGATCCATCTCTGCATCCCTCGTTTAAATAGAATCAGTGCAGTTTTAATCGCACACTTCCAGTTGGTCTCGAATTTAAAATGCAGCATTTGTTTCTGCTTTTGAAATCTTAAATATTTGTCAATTGTTTAACTTGTAAAGTTCTGCAGGAAATTTATTAGGGCATGTTAAAATTGTGGTAATTATCTTTGGTGAAAAAATAAATATATAATATATATATTTCAGTATAATATTTTAATTGAATGAAATTATTTTTATATTAATTTTTTTTTCAGATTTATACAAAACAATAGAAATATTACATTAATTTAATAAAACAAAATTACGATATATAAAGTAATATTTATTATTCCATTAAAATTATAATTTGTAGTTATGCAAAATAAAATAACATGAAAGATTATGATGTCATAGTTATAATATGTATTATAGTAAGATATTATATTGTAATAAAAATACATGATCTATTTAATTTTAATAAAATTATATGTAATATAATAATTTAGCATGTTAAGTATTGTAAATTTTGTATTATATAATTTGGATCTAAACTTATAATTATTTATAATTATAATATATGTTATATGACAATTAATAAAACTATAATAAAATTAATATAACATTATTCTTAATGTTAATTTATATAATTTACATTAAATTTATAACTAAAATTGATTTAAATAATTATACATTTGTATTTTACATTTAACATATATATATATATATATATATATATATATATATATATATATATATATATATATATATATATATATATATATATATATATATATAAATAAAAAATAGTTATAAATTGTATAAAATCATAATTTTTATATAAATATACATGTGTGTAGATAAATTATATAGATATGAAGAACAAATTTACTGCAATTTACAGATTCTGCATTAGTTGCAAGGTTCTTTTCAACTTAATGAAGTCGAAGCAGTTAATTTAGTTGTAGAATGGACTTAATGAGAGGCTGAATGAGTTAGCGAGGTGACTAACGAGCGCCTGGTCGCCTCTGTTAGCAGCGTGTCGGAGGAGTGTCTGACGGTGGAGGAGAAGGAGCAGCGCGAGCGCGAGCGACGCATGGCCAATAACGCTCGGGAGCGGGTGCGTGTGCGCGACATTAACGAAGCCTTCAGGGAGCTCGGCCGCATGTGTCAGCTGCACCTGAAGAGCGACAAGGCTCAGACTAAACTCATCATCCTCCAGCAGGCCGTGCAGGTCATCCTGGGCCTGGAGAGACAGGTGCGAGGTAGGACCAACCCCTGTGAACCACGCCGTCCTGTCGAGAAACACACACCGCCGCCGCTGCTGAGAGCCACGTCTCTTTCCTCGCTTTGACTGCCGCTCGCTGTGTTTGTGTGATGCTAATCTGTGTGTGTCTGCTGACCTTTAGCATCTCTCTGCACATGATCTGCCTCGTTAACGTGATTTACACAAGTAGCGACATTTGCTCATTTTAACATTCATAGCAATCCTCAGTTATGGTTTGAGCTGATTGATTATGATTGAAACCACCAAATATTTTAAGATTAATCTAAAAAAACATGTATTAATCATATTTCACCCCAAAAACAAAAACAGCGACAACAAGGTATTATCACAGTACATGTACAAAAACGATATTACCATAGTGAGCAATGGGATAAGATCAAGTATTGTAATACTACCGTATCGTTTTTTAATAAATTTTTCAATTTCATAATATATAATAATACAATGTATAAAAAATAGAATAAAATATAGTATACAGTTTAAGTATGTCTAATGCATCACATTGCGGTATATTTAATATTTTTCAGTCCAGTAATTTTCTTTTTGGGATGAATTATGACCCTGATCAGGTTTTGTTCTAGTAACTCAAGTAAATCACGTTGTGCTTTCTTCCTCCCACATGCTCTTATCATTATACATGTGTCAATGTTTGAGGAGCTTCTGACAGTAAATGCTCAGACTGATATCTGATCTGTTGCTGTTTGTTCAGAGCGTAATCTGAACCCGAAGGCCGCGTGTCTGAAGAGGAGAGAGGAGGAGAAGGTGACAGGAGAGCCGCAGATGCTGACCGGTCTGGGTGGAGACGGACACGGACATATCTAACATTCAGGTGAGCTTCACTTCTGGGATTATGATACAGTTGAATATATTCACGTTGGATTCATGCATATGGCAGATGCTTTTATCCAGAGTGAGTGAGTTGCATTGTATTAACAGTATAAATTTGATTAGTTTATGTATTCCCTGTAAATCAAACAATTTTTTTTCCCCGTTTGGGGCTGAGTGCTATGAAACTAGATTAGTTATTCCTTAAATTTTCGTTTGTTTAGTTCCAAATTTATTTTATTTAAATTATTATAATGTAAAAATTAAAACTGAAACTTGCATATCTTAACTAAAATTGCTTTAATTTTACAATTTTAAAGTTAAACAAAATAAAATGACATTGCCCTTTGAAATCAATTTTAAAAAATTCCCTCAAATTCCCTTTTTTCCCCCAAAATTAATAATTTTTTTGTTTCATTTATTCTGGATTCCATTTTTTCTTTTTTTTTATTATTTTTTCGGTGGTTAAATTTACATTTTATTAATCCAAAAGCATGTCTAATTAATTAAAAACATGAAACTTACATAATTTAACAAATCTAAAATGACGAGATCAAAGTTTTGGAATTTTGGGAAGTCAGAATTCCAAAAGCCTAAATATTTGGAGAAAGTCAAAATTACAAGAATAAGGTCAAAATAATTTTAGAAAAATTGTAAAAAATGTAAAGAAAAATGTCAAAATATTTTGAGAAAGTCACATTTATGCGAATAGATTAAAAAAAAAAATCTTTTTTTTAAAAGTTCAAATTGAGAGTCGAGGCAAAATATTTTGAGGAAAATAGTAAAAATTTACGAGAAAATGTCTTAATATTTTGAGAAAAGTCGCATTTTTGCAAATAGCCAAAATATTTTGAGAAAAAGACAATTGCGTGAATAAGGTCAAAATATTTTGAGAAAACGTCTTAATTATTTTAATAGACAAAATATTTTGAGAAAGTCAATATTTATGCGGACACAAAATATATTGCGAAAAATAAAATTTATGCGAATAGAAAAAAAATTGTTGAGAAAAGACAATTGCGTAAACAAGGTCAATATTTTGAGAAAAACTACAAAATTGCGCGAATAGTCAAAATATTTTGAGAAATAGGGCAAATTACGAGAAAAATCTATATTTTGAGAAAACATCAATTACACAAATAGATTGTTTAGTCAATATTATGCGAATAGACAAAATATTTAGAGAAAAGTAAAATTTACATTAGACAAAATATTTTGAGAAAAAAGTACAAATTGCGAGAATTAAGTCTTAAGTTTTGGGAAAAAGGCAAAATTATGAGAATAAAGTCTAAATATATTGAGAAAAAAGACAAAATTGTGTAAAGGTCGAAATATTTTGAGAATAAAGTCAAATTTTAATTACAAAATGAAAGTTCTATTTTCAGAATATAGTGTGCAATTCATAGAAATTCGTAACATTTAAAAATTTAATTGAAAAAATCTTATGTAATGTAATCAAATGTATCAATTTTTTTGGCAAACAACTTGCTGTTTTACTATTAAAATTAAAAAGTCGAATAAAATTTTTTTTTTTTTTTTCTGAGGTTACATTTTGTGCTGAACCAAGGAAAAACTCTAGAATAGATTCATAGTTCATTGTTCCAGATTTCTTCATTGTTTCTGCAACAAATGTTGCAGTGCGACTGAATGAATGAAAACCAGCTTCTCCATCTCGAACATCTTTGTAAACGTGTTTAGATGAGCGTCTATTGTTGTTTCTGTGTTTTTCCTCAGATCCTGATGTTAAGAAGCTCTCCGTCGACGTGGCCTTATCTTCCCGTTTTTGTTCCAGAGTCCACACAAACACACAAACACACACACACATTCGTGATTTATATATTATAAACAGATGTGTTGAAGACTCGCATACACACAGTAACTTCCTCCGAACACAGTATGTCCTCATCAACACTTGCGATCATGGACCATCGGTGGAAATCAGCGTCTGCGGCCCGGACGTCCTGCTGTTTGATGCTGGGATGTTAGATTTACAGTGTGCTGTTCTAGAGCACACAAACACACACACACACACACATACACACACACACACACCCATGAGCCTTTGTATTCAACGCAAGGTCAAGCTCTGCCTCGGGAACAGATTCCTGTTTTCTTTGTAGTTCATGTATTCAAGTTTGGCTTTCTTTTGTACCGTTTTGTGTTTATGATGTAGAGAGAAATGTTCAGTTTTGATGCGCGATGTTTATGGTTCTGTTTGGGGATCGCCACTAATGTGTGAATCCCACAAAACCGCTCACATTTCACCTCTAAAAATAAAAGTTTTTTTTTTTAAGGAATATAAAGCCTGTTTTATGGAACATTAAGATTTTTCAAAAATCTTTAAATTTTTATTGTAATGCAAAAAAAATTACATTTAAATGTAAATGATATATAATAATGCATTTATTGTGTGTCCTTTATGCTAATTTAAATTTATAGATTTTTTTTTTTTTTGCTGTATGACATCACATATATAACGATACAAAAATAAAAACTATAAACACTTGGACACATTAAGATAACGGTGAAAACTAAATTTTGTTATATAAAATATTATACTATTTTATTTTGAGGGGTTGATGTATCTGAACGTGTTTTTGTTTTTCACTCTAATATCTGCGTTCATCCAAAAGAAATGGAACAATTTTTTTATTTTATGGAAAATAAAGCCTGTTTTACAGAACATTAGGATTTTTCATTCTGATATTTTTATGGCAAACATTAAAAATTTCATTAAAAAAAAAGGAAATGTCAATTATTCATCAAGTGTTTAGTTTTTGTCATTTATTCTGATTTAAATTTAGTTCATCGTTACTTTTTTCTTTTTTTACGTTACATTTTAAGAATTTCAAAAAAAATCGGATACCTTAAGGTAATAATTTTTTTTTTAAATGCTTGCTTTTTTTTCACGAAAAATATTTTTTTTATATAAAATACAATGCAATTGTATTATTTTGACGGGGTGAAATATCTGAACGTGTTTTTGATTTTCACTCTACTATCCTAAAGAAATGGAAAAATATTTTTTTAATAGAAAATTAAGCCTGTTTTACAGAAACAAATTCTTATAACCCACACATTCGCCTCAAAATTCCATGATTTTTTTTTTAATGTAAACTATTCATTGAGTGTTTATTTTCTGTGTCATTTATTTTGATTACAGTATTTTTTTTACTGTATTTTACTGTATCACAAAAACACTCAAAAAAATGCATAAGTCATAATGATCCTAAAAGTAGGCTTTACTTCAATTTTTTTTCAGGTCAAGTATATTTTTAATTTATTTTTTAATTTATTTTATTTTTGGGGTGAAATATCTGACGGTGCTTTTATGGGATTCGCTATAAAAATATCTGCCATCATTCACCAGAGTACCAGAGCTTGTGTTTTTCATTGTGGATTTCTGAAGTATTGGAAAACGCTGGATGATATTTTCTTGTTTTTGTGTGTCTCTCATTTAGAAGTAACTCGTGTAATATCGTCGCGAACCGAACGACGCGTATGAACTGCAGAGAAAACCTCTCTATGCAGGTGTGTGACTGAGTCTGAGCATTTCAGCCATGTATTATCACACATTTCTGAGGCCATCTATCAGTTTGCTTTGGATTTAACGTAAGCTGGACTTTGAGTTTCACCCAATACGAACTCAATCTGACCACTCGAATAGTTAGTAGTTAACAGATTTATTAGCGTTGTGCTGTGCATTCGATCAACTTGATGTGTTGATTCATGAATTTGCTGCCACTTGTCAATATTTCTACATGAAGTAGAGAAAAATAGGGTCTTTACAAGCCGACCCAGAGTTGTTGTTTTTTTTTTTTTACTTCTTTTATAAAGTTCTGTTAAATGTTTGTGTTTACTTGTTTTAGTTATTATCTATGTTGATTTTAAATGTTAGATGCTGAAGTACGCCAGGAACAAATTGTGTTTCATATTTCTGTTGCAGTTCTATTACTGGAGAGCTTGGGTATAATTTGTGGTTTGGAGATGGCAGTTTTGCGTTTAACACACAGAAATGTTCCTTATTGTTTATAAGGTGAATAATCACTGTGCTCAAATGCAAAACCAACATTAGTGGTTTCATTCTTGATGATTGAAAGGAAACAGTTGGTTGAGTTTATCTATAGAGATCTTTTTCTTTTTCTTCGTTAGTACTAACATCGTCTTTTACACCTGAAAGATGATTATATTAATTATTCTCGTTTATGTATTGCAAAAATGTAAACTCTTAAAGTGCCTGCATCGTTTTGTTCAGTTTTATCCTGGAGTCAAGTCAGGTTTTTATTCAGACGTCACGTCTTGTGGCTTCAACTTGAGAATATTTTATAAATTCACATGAAGAGCGACGTGAGAATTCCAGATGTATGTTAACGTGAATTCTTGCTCCTCGGCAAATAAAGAACTTTCTTTGTAAACATGGATCTGTTTGTGTCAAGTCTGTTCGTCCAGCTTCTTGTGTCAAATCTTGTCTGATTGTGATCTGGTAAAGGTCAGAATAAGGTCAGTAATATCTCCAGATGAACTCTTCCTGGACTGAAGCAGCTCAGCTTTACTTGATTCTCCATCAATCATGTTTTAGAGTCTCGAATCTGATCCTCAGGAGCTTTTGAGGAGCGTTTGTTTCCAGAAGCTTTACTTTCACTGTTCCTCAGCGGAGGAATGATCTTCACAAGCCTCCAGAACATCTCACATCTTCTGAGGAGCCTTGATTTCTTCAGCTTTCAATCACTGTGTTATATGTGCATTTAAAAAAAGAATGTTTTAATATATTGTATGCTTTACAGGGTTAATGCGAATCAGAGATTGACTGATAGATTGGTCATTAGAAAAGGCACAAATTGCACTAAATAATAAATTAAAAAATATGCAAAAAATCAAAACAGAAATATGACCAAATAAAGTGCTTTATGTTCAGGATACTGCACATGTATAAATTTATTAGAGAATATGAGTGTTGGGTGAGAGTTCATCTGTAATATGATTACTTTTCATGTGACTAGTAAAGTAACATATCTGAGTTACTTTTCCAAATAATTGACGACGATACTGAATTCAGTTTCTTATTGACGCTATCCGTTCCACCTTAAAAAAAAGCTATTCTTTGCATCTTGTTCACGCTTAACTTAGGGACTTAAGTTTTCGCTCTTATCTCATTGTTATTTACATTTTAAATAGTCTATTGTTCGTTTCTGAAAAAGAGACACAAATAGAGACGGTCCCTAGACGGGTTTTTTTTACGGTGGAACGGATAGCGTCAATAAGAAGCTGAATTCAGTCTCGTGAAGTAACGCCAGTTCCTTTGTTTCTCATGTGTTGAATGACAGCTCTGTCCTCATATTGAGAGGAACCAGGAGTGTAGTTCTAGACTAAATATCCACATGCATTACTCATCACACTTGCGCAAAAACAGATTCAGCATTCCTCAAGATTACTTTTTAGGGAGTAATGCAATATTGCAATGCATTACTTTTAAAAGTAACCTACCCCAACACTGGAGAATACACAAAACTTTTAGAATGTGACATATATAAATATAAATTTATCGTATTTCTATTATGTTCGTATGCATCTTCTTTGTGACGTGTTAATTTGACACATTTAAGACAGAAATAAAAAAGACTTTATAGCACAATTTTAAAATAAAAATAAATACAATTTAAATAAATTATTTTATCGTACTTTATTATGTTCGTACGCATCTTATTTGTGACGTGTCACTTTTAAACCTTAAGACAGAAATAAAAAAGTATATTTTATAGCGCAATTTTAAAGTAAAATAAAATAAAAATAAATACAATTAAAATAAATTTATTTATCGCACTTTTAATATGGAGGCTTTTACTCTGTACCAGTCCCCCGGTAACGAACTTCTGCGCATGTCGCTGAGTTGATGACGCGTCATCCGCGGTTTCCTGTGCGTTTGTTCTAGTTGTCCTCTCGACACACGTCTGATCATGTTGGGCAAAATAATTGGACAGAAATATGTGTCTGTTGCGAAAACATGGTAAGAACACGGTAAAACGTCGTACAGCAAAATAACCCTGATATTCAATAAATATTATGCGTTTTTTTTTATTAATAGTGTTGTCCTTGTGGCGACCTGCTAATGCTAACGAGCTCAGGTCACGCTAACACACTTTACTCTCGCGCTCTTCCGAGAGTTTTTCTGCTTTATAGTGCATATATGATTTATTAAACCGTGTCATTTGTGACTATGAATGTGGCAGCTAGTTGTGTTTGAATATCTGTGTTTACTGGCGTGATACAAACGATATCAAACCACATTTCTTAAATTGTTCAATGAGATAATACAAATCAGGATTCTTTTACAGCCTTCATATATTTCCTTTGTCTTGAAAAACCTGCATGTTCTGGTTTATAATAATATTACTAATAGTTTAACTTCTAACTGTTTTCTTGCCTTTACCTTCTTGTGTTTATGAAACTAAATTATCAAATGATTTGTAGAATTTTAATGATAATGAGTCTATTTTGGCACTCTTGTTGATTTTTACTTTTTATTGATTCTTTAGACTATATATAATCGAAAATTGCTTTTCACTGCTCATATAGTCTGAAACAGTGAGAATATGAAGCTCAATGACTCAAACTGAGCAAAAATATGGAATTTGCTGCAGATGTTAATAATTCTGCTGCTTGTGATGTAAATCAGTGAGATGAGCTGCTTCAGTCCAGGAAGAGTTCATCTGGAGATATTACTGACCTTATTCTGACCTTTACTTGATCACAGTCAGACAAGATTTGAGTCGAGAATTACACTAAAAGAGATTTAAACTATCAATCAGAGACAGAAGACGTGGAGAAGATCGAGTGAGAAACCGACCAATCGTATAGAAACCTCAGCGTATGAAATATGATCTCTATTCTCCAGGGTTCCCACGCTCACCGTCTGGGGAGGAGTCGGAGGTGTTGCTCTCGTTTACTTCACAGACTGGAGGGTCATCATGGACTACGTTCCCTACATCAATGGAAAGTTCAAGAAGGATGATTAGATAAAGGTTTGTCATGTTTATCTCTATTTAAAATCTCTGTAGTTCAAGAACGATGACTAACCTCCATACACACTACTGAAGGATCTGAAAACAACAAAACTAAACAGATAAAATCGTATTTTGGGAACAAAGATGAAGTGACTTTGGTTCAGTGCTGTTGTCTGTTTCTTACATTGCTCTTCTTGTTCCTGTAGGTCCGTCTTGCTGTAGTTTAGATGGACTGAAGATGGAGACATCAGACTGCTCATCACTTCTAATAAACAATGTGATATTTATTTTACATCTTTCCCTCGTGATTATTTTTCAGTGTGGATCACAATCAAGAAAAGAGTAAAGTCTCAAGGTCCAAATCTAATGGTTGTAAATATGCAACGCCGGGGTGTTTTCTGTGTTTCTATAAAAAGATTCATCATTTGTTTCCACTCAATCCTCTTGGAATAAATACACTGCGGTTCGGTTCTTGAGAAGGTCATGGTGGAGCTGAACTGTGCTGTTTAATTCTGTTGTGATGTCCATGTCATCTTAACCGTGAGTTACTGGTGATGCTTGGTAATAAATCAAAGAAAATGAGTCTGAGGTGGTTTTTATTTTTTATGATCACTGTTTTATACAAATGCATGAGTTTCCTATATATATATATGTGTTTTTACATTATCATGGTTCCTATTTTGGTATCACTGATATGCATTTTATAAATGTATACATTTTTATTGTATTTATTTTTTTTTTGGAATATTTTAGTGCTTAAAATGAACACAAAAAATAGAAATATTTCCTTGGCAACTAGCTGAAATAAAATGCATTTTAAGTGTCTTATTTTATTATTACATTTATTTAATTTATTTAAATATATATATATATATATATATATATATTACTTAAATTGGTCACTATTTTTAACAAATTATATACTTTAAAAGTTTTTGCGTCTTTTTCATGATCGGAATAAACTTTCTTGATACGGCGAGTCGATTCTGACTGAACAGAAAGATCCGATTCTACGAGTCACCTTCCATAACTAAACTTTGTTAGACAACAATCGACTACAGACCTCCCTAGAATTACAGAAAATATGTTTTCAGCTTTCTTACTTTTAAATATTTGATTTTTAATGATTTTTGTTGTATTTATCCCCTCCGCGGATGAATGAACTGCGAGTCGACTCTCGGTTCACGGAGTCTTGATTCAGATGTTCGAGCGGTGAGCGGATCGAGAGCAGCGCCAGCGCCGTCTTTAACCCTAAACATCCACAGCTTTTCCTCCAGAGATACTCCGGGAGAAACATGGAGAGGAAAAGGTGGGAGTGCTCGGCTCTCCCAAATGGTTGGAAAAGGGAAGAAGTGACCAGAAAGTCCGGCTTGTCCGCGGGGAAAAGTGATGTCTATTATTTTAGGTACTGCAGCGGGATTAGCCGGAGACCAGCGAGCCGAGACTGACAAAAAACTGCATTTATATATTAGTTAACAATCTCTATTCCGACTTCAATAGGCTAAATGAGTATTCTAGTACGTTATTATTCCAGATTAGTGTTGTTTGTCGTGAAACTAATAGAGTTTTGGCGTCTCGTGCGCGTTAGCACTGAGCGCTAATCCGCGCTAGCAGTCATGCTAACTCATTGTTTTGGTTCTGTTGATCTAGTTTAACTATTGCTCTATTCTAGTTTAAACTGAATAGAATATTTCCTTGTAGTCTGACTATTGTTTATATTCGAGTCTGCAGTATATTAATAATAAAAAAGTCTAATTTAATCGGTTATCATTGGTAAGTGATGCAGCGGCTGCAAAAGATGAATAAGGAATCTGTCATTATTAATAATCGATTATTTATTCAGAGAGTAGCTGGATGAGCCTAAATATTCAGTTTATGCAATATAGATACTGTCACTTTACAGCAGTTTTTAGGGGTATTTATATTATATATCAATATACACACTGCTTTTCAAAAGTTTGGGATCAGTGAGATTTGTGATGTGTTTTAAAGAAGCCTCTTCTGCTCATCAAGGCTACATTTATTTGATCAGAAATAGAGAAAATTATTGAAATATTATTAACATTTAAAACAGATGTTTTCTATGTTAATATATATTAAAGTGTAATTTATTTCTGTGATGCAAAGCTGAATTTCCAGCATCATTCATTACTCCAGTATTCATGTATGTGTATATATATGTTTTTATTATATTTGTAACATGCAAAATGTATATGCATATCTATCTTTCTAGTTTAACACTAGAATTATTTCTAGAACATGGGTTTTGTTGGGTTGTAGCTGTTATTTTAGACAATAAGGAATATTTCTTGATCTTTCCTTTCGCTCTCAGTCCAACAGGGAAGAAGTTTCGGAGTAAACCACAGCTGGCCCGGTATCTGGGGAACTCCATGGATCTCAGCTCCTTTGATTTCCGCACGGGGAAGATGATTATGAGCAAGCTGAATAAGAACAGACAGCGGCTTCGGCACGATCCCAGTCAGAGCAAGGTACAGGCGTCCGGCCGGATGAAGCGCTCTTGTGCTGTCTGTTAGTAATGTGTGTGTCTGGATGTCTGTTTTCAGGGTAAACCGGATCTGAACACATCACTGCCGGTCCGACAGACGGCGTCTATCTTCAAACAGCCCGTCACTAAGGTCACGAATCATCCTAGCAACAAGGTTAAGACGGACACTCAGAAAGCTGTCGAGCAGCCCAGACAGGTACACATCACATCTGCTGCAGATGTGCACTTACGAGACATTACTCTCAACTTTGGGGTCACTAAGATTTTTATAATGGTCTTTGAAAGTCTCTTCTGCTCAATGAGGCTGCATTTATTTGATTCAAAAAAATAGTGAAATTGTGAAATATTATTAGAAATTTAAATAACAGCAGTCTGTGTGAATCTGTGTTAAAGTGTAATGTATTTCTGTGATGCTCCGCTGTATTTTCAGCATCATTCCTCCAGTCTTCAGTGTCACATGATCTTCAGAAATCAGAATAATATGATGATTTACTGCTCAAGAAACATTTCTGATTATTATCAATGTTGAACACAGTTGTGCTGCACAATATTTCCGCACAAAAAAAAAAAAACTACGTTGTTTTAAGCAGATTTTCATACTTGGTCAGCAAAAAACACACCAAACTTTAATGACTGCAGCTGTCGAGCTCCAAAAATATCAAAAAGAAGCCTAAAACATCCCTCCAGTCCGTTAGATCCAGTGATGCAAACATGAAATCATCTTTGCGGTTTATTTCACAGCTGTTCTGGGAGAAGAAGCTGAGTGGACTCAACACGTATGATATCGCCGAGGAGCTGGTGAAGACCATGGATCTTCCTAAAGGAGTGCAAGGTGAGCACGGAGGAGCATCTCTCATACACACTGAATGAAGGGAAGTGGTTCGACTGAACGGTGTTTGAATGCGCAGGTGTGGGTCCGGGATACACGGATAAGACGCTGCTCTCGGCTCTAGCGAGCGCCCTGCACACCAGCTCGGCTCCCATCACCGGTCAGCTGTCGTCCGCGGTGGAGAAGAACCCCGGGGTCTGGCTCAACACCACACAGCCTCTGTGCAAAGCCTTCATGGTGACGGACGAAGACATCAGGTACGAGCAGACACTGTTGTAGTGAAGCAGGATCACTAGAAACTCTAGCTAAACTGGCCACTAAAGAGAAGTTTTGTCATATTATGATGAGTAAACAAAACATCTGTGGAAATGCTGTTTTCTGTGAGTTTAATGTCACATCCAGTGTAGGTTATAACTTCCCCATCATTCAGTTACAGTCTCTGATTTGTTAAACATTTTCTTGTTCTAATATTTAGGAATAAACACATTTTAAGTTTTTTTTTTTTTTTGTCTAATCTAGGGTTATTATAGTTTACAAAAACTATAGACAAAAAAAAGTTTAATCTGAAGTGCTAATATAATGAAAGGTAAACTACAATTAAATAAAAAAATATAAACTATATAGACAAAAAATACTTAATTTGAAGTGCTAAAATAATGAAAACCAAACTACAAATAAATAAAAACTATATAGAAAAAAATGCTTAATTTGAAGTGCTAATATAAAGAAAACTAAACTAGAAAAATAAAACTATATAGACATAAAAATACTTAATTTGAAGTTCTAAAATAATGAAACTACAAATAAATAAACTATATTAAAAAAAAAACTTAATTTGAAGTGCTAAAATAACTAAACTACAAATAAATAAAAAAACAATATCTATATAGACAAATACGTTTAATATGAAGTGCTGAAATAATGAAAGCTAAACTACAATTAAATAAAAAAATATATATAGACAAAAAATTTAATTTGAAGTGCTTAAATCAAAACCAACTTACAAATAACAAAAAAACTATATAAAGTTTAATTTTAAGTTACCTAAATAACAAAGTAGACAGAAAAAAAATTACGAAAACCCATTAAAATGAGTAATATTTTTACCAAAAAGAAGTGAAAACTGCAGTGTAATACAGATCATTAGTAGTATATCAGAAATAGGACTGGTCTGACCTGACGTCTCGAGGGGTTCCTGTGCTTTTGGATGATTTTAGCTCCAGTTTGTCACAGTAGAATAATAAAGGTTTAGTGAAGATGAGCGGTATCTGAATGCTTGATTGAGACGCTCTGCGTGGTCCACAGGAAGCAGGAGGATCTGGTGCACAGCGTGAGGAAGAGGCTGGAGGAAGCGCTCATGGCAGACATGCTCGCACACATCGAGGAAGTCTCCACTGAGTCCAGATCTCTGAAGGAAGAGTCCAGCGACGAGGAAACTGAGTCCGTTTAGCTGTAAGAGAAAGACTGATGATTCTTCATTTAACCAGGAGGACAAATAACCACTTTATTAACTACACTCTTTCTTTAAATACTGTTTTTGAACGATACATTTTTTATTTCTTTTTTTCAGTTTAGGGCATTTGGGACTTAAATGCATACAATATTAAGGAAAAATCTAATTTGCAGTTATGCTTAGAACAAAAGAAGCATATTTTTATTAATTTGATATTTATGTGTACTATAAAAAAAAAAGTTTTTCTATTTTGCCAAATCATAGTCTCTCATGAGTTTTTATACAATGTTACAAATACACGTAGTATCTCGGGAACATTTTGGTTTGTGATAACTGGAACAAATAAGGTGCTCAGTTTCTTTTCTGGTAAGTGCATTAAATATCAGAAAAATCCCCTTTGCAATCATCTTCAAAACAAGCATATTTTTAGTTAATTTGGTGTATGTGTATTCAGAAAATATGCGTTTTCATTTGAAATGTTTTTAGTTGTTTCCCCAATGCTGCTGTGGTTAATCTGAGATCAAGCGTTTCAGAAAACAGATTGTGAGCGAGTGCAACCGTGCTTTAAACTATAACTTCAAGGCTATGATCAGATCTTTATTGAAGGCCATGTAACGCTTTGAAGAAGATCTTTGATAGTAATGCGTTCGTCTCTGTGTCTGCAGGAATGAGATCGATCTGGACCACGGTTTTCTTCCTCTTCAAACCCAAAGACTTGAGCTGATCTCTATGCAGAAACTCTCCTGCTGTGAATCTTTGTTTTACTCTAACATTTTATAAAACTAAACTCACTGTTTTCCTGGCTTTTCTGTATTTGTGTACAGTGCCTTTAATGTTTGGCTCCATCATGTCCGTGAGGTTTGGGTTTGTCCACAAGTCCAGGTTGTTTTCTTTTATTCAGGCATCATAAGTTAAGTTTTGCACTTGTCTTTTTTTTTATATATATATATATATTTACAAACGAAAACCATGTTTTTATGAACGATTATGGAAATAATCTACTTTTAGTACATATTGGTTTGCAATGGCTGGTACAAACAAGGTGCTCGATTCTTCCTGGTTGCTTTCTATTTTAGCTTTTGTTACAGTGCTATTTGATATAATATGTGTCTCTGGAGCACAAAAGCAGTCTTGAGTCTCTGGGATATATTTGTAGTAATAGCCAGGTATACATTGTATGGGTCACAATTAATAATTTTTCTTTTATGCCAAAACTCATTAGGATATTAAGTAAAAATCATGTTCCATGAGGATATTTAGTAAATCTCCTACTGTAAATATCAAAACTTAATGTTTGATTAGTAATATGCATTGCTAAGAGCTTCATTTGAACAACTTTAAAGATGAATTTCTCAATATTTCGATTTTTTTGCTCCCTCAGATTCCAGATTTTCAAATAGTTGCATCTCAGACAAATATTGTCCTCCGAACAAACCACACATCACTGGAGAGATCATTTATTCTGCTTCAGATGATGCATACATCTCAATTTTGACACTTAAGACTTCAGGTTTTGTGCTCCAGGGTCACATATAAGCTCTTACATTGGTGCTTTTAGGTTTTTGTATTCGTGAATCTATCCATGCATGGCTGATATCAGTGAATATTGGAAGAAATGGACAGTTTTCCAATATTTGTGGAGTTATATTTCAATGACATGAGATTGGATTAAGCTGTTTGTGTTGCTGTATGAAATTGGTACATGTGTCATTATTCACTGATGCATCATGGGATATTATTATGGACTGAACACTTACAGCACAGAAATCTGCAGGATATGCATCTGTTCATCCAGTGTTTGTTCGGTCAGTAGATGGCTTGTTTTTCATTTACACTAATTCTTCACATACCCAGGATTGAATTTAATATATGACTGACTCATACCTTGACTTTATTTTGTTTTCCCGTCACGAATGATTGCACTGTGCAGTCGTATTTGAGAAAAGCAGGAGAGGTGTTTGTGTGTTGCCCTTTATTTGCAAGAAATCTTAGATATTTTTGAGTATACAAACCTTGTAGTGGAGAGACACATTATTTTGTAAACTTGGAAAATAAAAGACTTTCAACAAATGTCAACATATTCATTTTTTTCTTTTAATGCAAATATCGGCATTTGATAAAAAAACAACAAAAAGCTAATGTTGAGTCTCAAACCTTTTTCACCAATTAATGTTCATATTTAAATATTTACAAATGTAGTCGTTTTTATCAAATATTTGTGATATAAATAGTAAATATGTTCATGGATTTATATATATATATATATATATATATATATATATATAGTAGTCAACATTTGAAGTGGATCAAAAGCTTTAAATACCATTAAATAAAATGTTTATTAATACATACATATGCTTTTCTATATAAATGTTTTAAAACTGATTTAATAGTCAGTAGGTAAACATTTTTATAAAATAAACTTGAAGGACTCAGATATAATTTTATTAATGAAAAAAATATATATCTATAAACGGAATCATTAAAATCATATAGATTGAGTTTATACAGGCTAATTATAATGGAAATATATTATTGTAATAAGCATTTACTTGTAAAGAAATAATCGGAACAGAAGCGCAGCACGTGGCCTTTGAACCCTTTGTTGTGCGCCGGGTGACGTCAGCGCGGGGAGAGAGAGAGAGACACAGCACAGCACACACAGACAGACAAAGACGGCGGACCGGGAGAACGCGCTATTAACCCTCTCTAGCGTTCCAAGCGTGAAAACAACCGGTGAAACAATGATCAGACCGCGCGCGTGAGCGGTGCCGAGGCGGGACGCGTGATTCCAACGCGCGCCGGAGTTTGATTTTGACCGCGAATGCTTTTGAAACGAGTCTTTACCTTCAACGCCCCCAAACACTTAGCAGCTCCGCTAGCGGCTAGCCGTCATCACATCTCCCTCATCCGCCAGAAAACAGCAGACACGAGCGGCGCGGGAACACGTGAGGTGAGGTCACTTACTGCCACTGTATTTACCGCTTGTCCGTGCTAGCTTCTTGTCTGTCGGTTTCCGTTAACGCCCGGGATTGTCCGCGTGGTGCGCGGATGAGATCTACAAACAAAGGCGACAATGTGACTGATCGTCTCCGGTTAGCAGCGCGGCTAACAACACTTCACTTTCAACTCTAATATCTCCGTTTAAACTCACGATTCAACCGATCGGGAGCCGCGGACGCGGGTGTCAAGCTCCCGCCGCGAGCTCTGCGTAATAACGGCCACTTTACCCGCGCTTTGTGAGGCTAAAGAGCGGCTGAAACAAAGACAAAAGGGACGCGACACATGGAGTGCTAGAAAACAAGAAGCACACTCGCTTTAGCGCACTGTAGTGTGCACTTAGAAGCGTTTCTAGATGGTTTGTGGTTACTTCTCAATGTGTTTGATTGTTTTCATTGTGTCTTTTCTTCTAGGAAGCGCGCTCGGTTCGGTGTCTGATGCGCACGCGGGGACGACTATGCCTAGCCCGTTGTTTCACCCTGACATCATGGATCACGAGATGGTTGTGAGCAGCACCGGACCGTCCGGCGGGGTCACCGAGCACGAGCCCCGGGGCGAGGACCGTCAGGAGGCGCTGCGCTTCGCTCTGGATCAGCTGTCACTCATAACGATGGACGAGGTCGACTGTCTGGACGGGACCGCGCCCGGTGAGAACTGTAACGGAGGAGGAGGATACGTCGACCTGCAGATCCTCGATCACACCAACGGCTCCCGGGAATCACCCGACTCCTGCTCGCCTTCTCCGGAGTACTACGGCTCGGGAGGCGGCGGCGGATACCACATGGCCGGCCCGCACTCCTCCATCCTCGGGGAACAAAGCTCGGTGCTCCGCAAGAGGAGCGTCAACATGACCGAGTGCGTCCCGGTGCCCACGTCAGAGCATGTGGCCGAGATCGTCGGCAGACAAGGTAACTCGACTCTAATATTCACCAAAACATCATAAACAATAATATAACATGCTTCTGGTTACGATTCTTTGTGATCCACGAGATGATAAACAAATACAGAGTAGAAAAATAAGTGAGTGTTTTAATATTATGTTTTGAGAGATGATAAACAATAAATGCAAAGCATTTGAACAATTGTAAAGCATTGCATATAGTTATTTGTGATCAAATATGAACATTTTAAAACCATGTCCCAAAAAATCCAATGCATTCGAACAATAGGAAATCATCGCGAGTATTTATGTGCCCTCAAAATACGAAATCATGTGCTTAAAAGATAAATAAATGCACTGCATTTAAACAATATGAAAGCACTTTGCGTGCAAAATATGAAAATTTAATGATCTTCGTTTCAAGGAGAATGAATGCAATGCATTTGAACAATAGAAATGATTTCAAGTACTTATTTCCGTGATCGATTTTAGTGTTTTAATATTATGTTCCAACAAATGCAACGCAAATTGTTCTTAAGATAAATAAATGCAGTGCATTTGAACAATATAAAAGCATTTACCTGCAAAACATGGAAATGTTATACAATTCTTTTTCAAGCGTCATAAACAATGAATGCAATGCATTTGAATAGAAAGTTATTTGCGTGCAAAATATTAACTAGTGTTCCAAAATTTGGAAAACGACCAATGCAGGTGAACAAAAATAAGCATAACCTGACTGAGATCAGTCATGTGACATTGTTTACTAGCCAATTGCATTGAAAATGTGATTGTTTACCTGAATTCTTTGTTTGTTCAGATCATCAGGAGTGAATTGCATTGGAGCAATATGAAAATCGTCGCTTTAATAGTCTTGAGATTGCATGCAAAAGCTGTGATTTCAATATTCACTCCCACTTTCTGTTCCTAGACATCATAAACAAAGCAATGCAGTGTATCAGAACAATAAGCGCACTTTCTGAGCAGAAGTGAGCAGCCAGCTGCATTGTGCTTCTGCTGTTGTTGTTCTGGCACGCATGCATGGGTGTTTTCGTGCTTTTTGACGTTTAGACGGATTTTTGTCCTTCATGAACATCAGTGGTGTGGATGTGGGGGTGCAGGAGGGGTTTGGGAGGGGGTCTGTCGCTCTAAACCAGACAATAGAGACTCGCATCGACCGCTGCGGCTTCACTGGCCTCCCGCCCATCTCTCTGTCTGCTAATTATCGATCTCTGATTGCATTTCGTTCAGGATCCGGAGTGTTACATGAACGCGCAGGGGTCATGTGAGGATATGAGTTATACAAGTATAGAGGCACGGGGGCGCGCACTACGGCTCTCTGCGCGGCGCATTTCAGCTCCGATGGACTTGTGTGTTACAAACCCGTGAGAAATAATCTCCAGTGATCGCGTTCCTGTAAAACAATCGTGATTTCTTCGAGCTTTGGCTGCCGCGGCATTGTTCTCTTTGTTTGAAATGCCATGTGTTCTGCCTCCCGCGATGACGTCACAGAGCGCGCGTCCATTGGCTGAATGAAGTGACCCGGATTTAAAGGAACAGTGCACCTCTGTCCGGCCGCACACTGACAAAAACAGCCGATGAATAAATAAAACATCTTTATTATCAATGCACGGGTACATTTTGAAGCATTTATAATGGTATACTTGCAGGCTTTATGTAACCTCATTATAAGCTTGTATGATAGTCACAGAAAGTGCCACTATTATTGAATTTAATTAATTTATCGTAGTTATTGTATTCAAGTATGTGCCAAAATATTCAACCTTTTTAAAATCCATGTAGTTTTATATAATTTCCTCAGAAACTATAGCATGCTACTGCTGGAACAACTTTTTGCATTATAACAACAAAGTAAATTGATTAATTAAAAATATTATACTTGCAGATATTAGAAACTCATTTATTTATTTGGGTAAAGACTTGTATAATAATAATGTATGATAATGGCTATTTAATTTGAATGTAATAATTTTTTTTTACATATGTCTGTCATTTTCCACTCAAACTTTCATTAAAATGTAGTGACAAGAATTTTATAGCTAGAGATATACCACGCTGTGTCTGAATTCTTTTACATAATTTTATTTTATTTCATTTTATTACAATATCAATAATTATACATTTACATTTGTCTGTCATCTTTTCTCTGTTTATAATTTCATATATAACTGTAGCAGATTCCCAAGTTTTAAAATTAAAAAAGTAAATAAAATAACTGTTAAAATGTTTTTTTAAATATATTAGAAACTAGGTATTTATTTGTTTGTGCATTTAAATAATCGTCAAAGTCAGTATAATTGATTTTAATAAAATATTGGAATTAATATATTCAATAAATTAAGTATGCCAGTCATAATTTGCAGTTTACTTTTTTATTCAACCTTTCGCTTTTGCTAGTTCATTTTCAGTGGTCCTGTTGTCACAAATCATTTTTAAAAAGTACAGATATATAACATGTTGTCCTTCATTTAAAATTAGCAAACTATAAAATAAAAATCTAATATTAGAATCAATGCTATGTTTATTTTGGTAAACACTTAAGATAATCAAAGATTTGTTAATAGTATTATCGACTAATTATAATCATTACATGTCAAAATAATGTTTACGTTTACATGTGCCATAATTTGCCTTTACTTTTTATTAAACTTTTTTTGCCCTTGCTACTTCATTTAAACTTTCCTGTGGTAGTACAATAGACCATGTCATGTCTCAACTCATTAAAATAATTTTAATCAATGTGCGCATTAGTTAAAAATGGTGTAATTTTATTGTAACTAGTATTAAAGCATGATAATACCGAAACCATTTAAATTATTTATGCATTACAATACATATTTTTTGTCAGTTGTCGAATGTTTATTTTCTTAATGTTTTCTCTTGTTTTTTGCAGGTTGCAAGATTAAAGCTTTGCGTGCGAAAACAAACACCTACATCAAAACCCCCGTGAGAGGAGAAGAACCCGTGTTCATCGTGACGGGCCGTCGCGAGGATGTGGAAATGGCCAAACGCGAGATCATCTCAGCAGCCGAGCATTTCTCCATGATACGCGCCTCGCGTTGCAAAGCCGGCGCAAACGGCCCCGGATCGAGCGGCTCGCTTCCCGGACCTCCCAACCTCCCGGGACAGACCACCATCCAGGTGCGCGTTCCCTACCGTGTCGTGGGTCTAGTGGTGGGACCCAAAGGAGCCACGATCAAACGCATCCAGCAGCAGACGCACACCTACATCGTGACACCGAGCCGCGAGAAAGACCCCGTGTTCGAGGTCACAGGAATGCCAGAGAACGTCGACCGCGCGCGAGAAGAAATCGAAACGCACATCACGCTGCGCACCGGCGCCTTCGTCGACCTCCAAACCGAAAATGACTTTCACAACAACGGGACGGATGTGAGTTTAGAGGGTCTCGGGTCTCTCGGTTTAAGCGGCGCGCTGTGGTCGCGTGCGACTCATTCAGCACCTCCGTCGCAGAAGCACCATTCGACACGCAAGATGTCTTCCGAATCGTTCTCGGCGACTCGACGGGTGGCAGACGGCAGCGGGAGCCCCACGAGCCCCTTTAGCACTAGCAGTGCCGGCGGGAGCTTCTCCTTCACAGGCGATTCGACTCCGAGCTTGCCTGCGACGTCGGAAGATTTGGGTTTTGAATTTGGCGCTGCGAATATATGGGCGCCGTTTCTAAATGGTGCGAAGCAGCAGCCAGCGCCACTGCAGACGGTCCGTCGCAACAGCAGCGGTCTCAGTGGCGGAGCCATAACCCCACGCCTCTCGCCCGACCCAGATCACCCGCTCGCCCGCCGGGCCCAAAGCGACCCTCTCAGTGCACTCTCCTGGCTCCAGACGGCCGCCGGCGGCAGCAGCAGCGCTGGAAGCAGCACCGGATACTCTTCCTGCTCGGCGTCGTCGCTCCCGGGTGGCTCGCCAACTGATTCAGAAGGCGGCGGAAGCGGAGGTGGAATCGCATCCACTATGTTAGGACGCCTCAAAGCGGGCGGCCTGGCCGGGATGGTGTCGCGGGACTGTTTTGTGTGCTGCGAGAGCGAGGTGACCGCTGCACTCGTCCCATGCGGCCACAACCTCTTCTGCATGGATTGCGCCGGGCAGATTTGCCAGTCGCAGGATCCCGAGTGTCCTGTTTGCCACACTCCTGCCACGCAGTGCATCCGCATCTTCTCTTAAACGAAGACTGCCTTGAGTAATTATTAGAAATGACACTATTCTGATTTATTGACAGTAATAATAATAATAACAATAACAACAGTGACTGTATTACACACTCAAGTACTTGTAAGACTGCGTCTTATCTTCAGCCATTCATATTCGGTGGGTTATTCTTCCATCATGCTTCCGACTTTTTCTACTCAACTTTTACGCTGCACTTTTTTCTAATGGTTTTTTCTTCGTGTTGCCGATGCAGTCATTTTTTTAAATTATTTTTTTTGTTTAGTTTTTTATGCGAAAGCTACGCTCATTTAGACCAAAACATGAGATACTTCTGTTTTATTATCGAACACATAATATTTATACGAATCGATATGCGACGATTCTAGTGGATGTAGGATCTGAAATAGCTAGAATAGTCCATGTTATGAATATCATTACCGTGAATTTTCTCGTTTGCCACACTACCTTAAAACATTCACGTGTCGGTTCATTCCTGCACTCCAGAAACAGGGTTGCTAGTATTTACAGAGGAGCTTTTATCTGTTACGATTTTTTAAATCAAATCGCATACTGAATAATCTTTCGAATGTTTAGTCGTGATTGTGTGCGAGAGCGACTGTGACACAGAAATGTATTTAGCTGGAGTTTGCATCTGTCTTCCGGCCCTTTCGTTTACGATCGCACTTAGCTCCCCATCCGCTGCCTACGAATGAATCTGTAGCCCCGCCCAACGGTTTTTACGCGGCAAGCCATGCTTTCACACTCTAAAGGGCTTCTGGTTCCACACTACACTTCAGGTCGTCCTAATAAACAGGATGCTAGTCCGCGTGGCAGCTAAATCACCAGGGCTTCCGTACGATTTAGCACAAGCCGTTTTTTCCTCGAACGTGAGGGACTCTGACGTCTTAACGAGCGAGAATGTGTTTTGGTTTGTACAGGTTTCTTTCTCTAGACACTCGTTTAGACCTTTCTTTGGCGTGTCGAAAATTAAACGTGCCAGGATTTGAGCGCTAACGGTGCCTTGGTGGTGAAACTCGCGGCCGGGAACGAAGATTGTGATGTAAACTCTCTCCGCTCTTCCAGTTTTAGTGATTTGTACGGAGAGCCGTGTCGAATCTGAGCCGCTCGTTTTCTTCTTTTCATCCCCAGACTTCGTTAAAAGCAGCTTTTAGTTAGTGTAACAGGCTGAACGGTACAAGAAGCTAGTAGTTTTTTCGGTTGTGTGTATGTGAAATGTTTTGGTTGTGGCGATGAAGGTCATGTGACTAGTGAAGAGTCGGATTGAAGTCGAACGGTTTCCTTTTCTTTTTTTTTCTTTCCTCAAACAGGGTTTGCTGAGGACGATCTCAGGCGGTTTTGCATTAGAACGACGTCAGACGCTGTTTTCCCATGATGCATTTGTGCCCTAAACTCGCTCTACTTTTACTTCCGCTTTAATTCCTTTCTTACGCAGAACCAAAAGCAATTTCAATAACCGAATTTCAGGCCTAATTGTAAATATCCTCAATACAATCATTGCAATTAGTTTTCAAACGTATGACGTAAAAGGTTAATGTAGTTTTTAAAACGCGTATCGTTATTTGTAAGTTAAACTCTCTGCATGTCTTGAAGCCGCGAGGCATTAGCTAATAATTTTCTAAAAAGGAAAACACACAAAAAAAACTTTTTTACACATTTTATTTTTACAATTTCTTTGCTTATCTTGACAAATATCCCAGATTATAATGTGACCCTTTTATTACAGCAAATTTATCTTTATTTTCCATATTTCTGTTTCCTGTGTACAACATATAGGCAATTTATAACAAAATGAGAAAAAATTATTGAAGAAAATTTAAAATTGAAATATATTTTATTTGAAAGTTTATGGACCTTTTAACCGTGAGCTGGAACAATTGTATACACGTATAATTTGAGCTGACTTGACGGTTATAAGAAATGTATCAAGAGTTTTATTTTTTATGCTTCTTTAATAAAATCTTGTTTTGGTTTTTGTTTTTGTACTGTAAAACAATAAACCTTTGTGTCCGTGTCTTCATTTCTGTAATATTAAAGCTTTGTTGAATGCATTAAGACAGAATGTTAAACATGTTAGTGTTGTTTTAAAAACCATTTAACGTTAACGTCTTTTAATAACGTTCCCTAGTTTGTGATGTAAAACTTGCAGGGTTATTATAGCTAACTAAAACCAAAACCATGAAATTACTTTTGTAACTTGAATTTTAATTATAAAACTTATTTTATTTCAGCTAGTTGCCACAGAATTTCTTAAAATTAATTACTAGTTAAAGTAAAACTTTTTTTAGTTTTAATAATGTTTTGTCTTTTCTTATTAGTTTTTTTTAAACGTCTATTTAGTTTGTGTTCATTTTTTCAGTTTCATTAATTTTAGTACTTTCATTGCTTGAAATTTCATTGCTTTTATTATTATTATTATTATTATATTAATCTGATATCCTAGGTTAATGACACAGCTTACACTAGTTTTTTTTATATAAAAAATTACATCTTTTCTGCTTGGTGCAGTTTTTCTTCTACTGTAGGAGCTTTATTCTAACCATGACATGGCATTTTTAACAGCATTTAATTATTTACGTTTATTTTAATGTATGTATTTCTGAAAATGTTCATGTAAAAACATTTGATAAAAAATACAATAAAATAGTGGTTATGTAATGTACTCGAAACCATCATAAACAATTTTGAACAAAATAAAAAATTGTTTTAAATGTTTTAAAGAATCAGAATCTTTCAAGAGTATCACTTCAGAAGAGTCTTTAAAATGTAGAATATTTAGAACATTCTTCAGATCCGTCATTTTTCATGACGCCACTTTCTGAATTAAACGAAACACGATCATGTGAGGTTTTTGGATGAATAGGGTCACATTTTACAATAAGGTTCAAAACCTTCATGATCCAACAATGAACATTTATTAATCTCAATGTTGATTTAAATATATACTATAGTGCTGTTTACCTATGATGGTTAATTTTATTATAAGTGTATTAATATAAACAATAATAGATTGCTTGACAAAAAGGACAATGTTTTTTTTTTTTTAAAGAAACTTATCTGACCAATAATTATTTTTTTTGTTCCACATATTTTGACTTTGGAAATGCTTTAAAAAAATTATATTAATATAACAATTGTTATTAAAATTAACCACATAAAAATATTGAAATATGATTTAAATAATTGAAATAATATAAAAATATTTAAATACATTTTCCAATATTTTGGCTTTGGAAGCACTGGTTTCCCCACTTCTTTATTTAATTTTTTAATGGCTAATGCAATGGACAAAAAAAAATAAATTTCAAGGGACACGTTCTAATATACTAATTTAAATAATATTACTAATTGCTCTGATTCTTTATGCATTCAAATAATTACAAAAATTGTCCAAAACAAAGATCTGTTTCATATTAATGCCCAATATGTTACTATACATTTAGTTTCTCTTTCTAAAAAATGTACTCTATTTTGACAAAATCCATTTTTCCAATGATGACCTGGACATTTTATAATCAATAAATGTGATCAAGTTTGTAAATAAAGAAAAACAACATGTTGATGCGGGTGTTTCATAAAACAAGAAACGGAGTGGGTTGATAATTGTTTTAATAGGAAGCAAATGCTGCAGTAATCCACTATCATCCTCATTAAGAACAATCAAAATGATTAAAAATTAAACTAGAAACATCCCCAGTATAAAAACATCCGCTCATGAGACATTCACATCAGAGACGGTTCACAAGCTCTTCTTTTGGAAAATCAACAGTGAAGTCAATGGTCAGTAAGTGGCAGCTTAACATCGAGACCATCTACTGGCTTCCCATCATGCACAGGGGTTTTATTGAGAGGATGGACTGCACTACAGTGTCTGTGCTCATGCATGCATGCATATGAGCTTCTTCAAGCCCGTTTGTGCTTCGGCATGTGTGTGATCTGATGCCAAGGCTCGTGTGAATCAACATTCAATGGCTGTGCTGCGTCAGGCTTCGAGCGCAGAGATTTTAAAGCTAAATCTGAATACAACACAAAACATCAGAGATTAAATGATGCAATGTTAACAAGTAGCCAGCCCTGTTGATGTCAGATGTAATCTCAAACTATAATTAAAACAAAATAAATTATAAAATACACAAAACAATTTATTTTAATTTATCTATTAAAAATTTATTAAATATTACATTTTTCAATTTAAATATTATTATTTATATTTTAATTAAATTTTATATAATTATATATTTTTTTTTTTACTTGTATGATTTTAAAATATACCTGGCGAAGATGACATCAGCTGTAAAGTTGAAAATTTAATTAAAATAATTTGTACTTAAAAATAAAATAATATTTTCCTTTCTTAAAAATCATATATATATTATTTCAGAAGTGGTGCAAAAATTCTAAGACAAATTTATATCTATACATGTGTGTGTATGTATGTATGTATATATATATATATATATATATATTTATATATATAATATATATATATTTTTTTTTCAAGGTGACAGCTGTAAAGTTGTTACAGAATGAGCACAAAATCATAAAATTAAAAAAATTTAAAATAACATTTTTAAACCCGGTATGATGTTAACAAGTGCATGGCTTTGAAGATCGTTTTAGAGGCAGCACAAAATTATGAAGACAAACTTAGAAAATAGAATAAATCTTTTTTAGTGCACTGATGAATGATTGCGAATAACACGTGTATGAAGAAAGCAAATAATAGCAAGTAAACACTGCCTCGTAAACGTGTGAAGCAGCTGAAATGACTAAGACAAAGACACTTAATTGCACAGTGGTTTAGTCTGAAGGACTGAAGCCCTGTTAGTCGGAGATCAGCTGATCATCCAGGAACAGATTCACTTAAAGGGATGTTCACCTCACGATCCAAACTAACTTTGGAACAAAAATAAAAGTGCCATAAAAGTCCATGTGACTAATAATAGTGAGCAGATCCTCACCTTATCGTGCACTGAAACAACCCGAGGGTGAATGATTGTTTTTGGGTGAATTATTCCTGTAATGCATCCACAAAGAGTTTGAGTCCAGCGTATTGCTCTAGAATTATGCATTATTGAAGAAGAGTCACAAAAAAGCAATAACACATTTCTGTTCTTATAATGCTGTCAGACTCGATGTCAGAAGTGCTCTCTCTGCAGCATCGACAGCCAAAGAAATCATAAAAACACTGAAGTTAAATAAACATGAACTTAAACAAAATAAAAAAATAGTTTTATTTCAGGTAGTTGACAAGAAATCATTTCTCATATTCATTGAGTCCAACATAAACTTAAAATGAATGAAATCTACATTTAAATATTAAAAAACAGACATAACAGAAAATATAAAAATAACATCTAATTAAAAACATATTAACAAAAATTATAATGTTATCAATGATACTGAAATAATGGTTTCAAAAATGGTGCAAAATTATAAAAAACAAACTTTTACAATTAATTAAAAAAATTATTAAATATTTTGTTACTTCAAATTAAATATAAAAACCTCAAACTTAATTTATTTTTCAGCAAGATGCCGACATTTTTATTTTTCTCTGTTTCATTCAATTTAAGTTGATGTGCCAAAATAACTAAAACTTACATAAAAATGAATTAAAACTTGAAAAAAACGAATATAATAAAAAAATTCATTACGAAAACTTCTGTTACTTGAAATAAACTTCAACCGAAAAAAAAACACACAAATATATATATATATATAATATATAAATATTACATAATGTATAATATATACAAAAAATACTAATTATTTAAAAAACTTAAAAATGAAAATGAAAAACTGTAACTAATATTATAACTATATTAGCTCAATGATTCTATAACAGCGTCGACCTCAGACGTCATCAGAGACACTGAACGTGTGTTTTTTGGATCGTTTCGCTGCAAAACCAGCACTTCTGACATAGTAGCCTGTTAAAATATAATAACGTTATTAAGAGTATTTTGGATGCCGTGTAGTTACACAAAGGAAGGAAAGCCCCATAATGCACGGCGTGTGTTCTGCAGGGGAGGCACAGTGTAATAAAGAGTCATGTTCACATGCTGAAGACGAAGAGAACGAGAGCGACTCGACATGCAGAAACCAATCAAAGCCCGAGTCAGAAAACACAGGTGCACACACACAGATCTGCTTCTGGCTGACACAAGACGCAATGCATTGTGGGTGAGTGCATGTGAAGGCATTGTTTTTCATCATGAGGAGTCATTACATCATCTCAACACGATGGTCTGCAGCGTTCACGTCACGTCAGAACGAACAGTAAGTGTGTTAGTTTTACACACACACACACACACACACACACACACACACACACACACACACACACACACATAAAATCACCAAGCTTTAATCTGATTAATGCAACTACATAAAAAAAAAAGATATTAATATTAACAATATTAACGACTTTTTCTACAAAGCTGCACCAAAACTGTGTGCATTGTGAAAATGCTATACAAATAAATTTGTAATAAATTATTACTAAATAAAAAATATCGAACAAATTAAGAAATGTTACTATTGTAATATTTCACTGTAAAATAAAACAGTATTATTTGTGAAAAATAAATAATAATAATAGCATGTAATATATGTCATGTTGAATTTGTGTACATTCTGATTGGACGTGAACGCAGCCTTCAGCAGAATCGTGATCTCTGATTGGTCGGGAAACATTCTATGGACCAATCAGAAACCATGTGACATTAAATCAGCGTTGTGCTAAAGATTAGAGCTGTCTGAGAAACTTAAACACAGCCCATAAAGTGCAAAACAAAGTGTGTAGAATTAAATCTACAGTCTTCTCAGTCGAGGATCTGTGAACGAGAGAATTTCCAGATCCACCTGCTTCCATATTTCTGAGTGAAAACAGGATAATTCATGAGAAAAAAAGAAGAAATGAACATTTGATGTACTAAAATAACTACAGTTAAACAAAAAAATTAATTATACCAAGATAAATAATAAAAATTACAAATTAATAAAAACTATATTATAGATAAAAGAAACTAAAAACTAAATAAATTGCCAAAACTTTTACTGGAATTAAAATGAAAACAAAATATAAAAATTAAAACTATAATTGTAAATTAATGACACTAAAATGATTTATTTTACACAAAATTATGAAGACAAACTTCATATATGTCTATAAATAAACATTTGTTAATTTTTCTAATTTTTTAAAATATAAATTATAAAACATAATTAAATGTTACGTTTAAAAACCACTTATCGTTTATTTCAGCTATTGGTCAAGGCAACCAATTAATATTTTAGAATATTGTTAATATTTTTATAATTCCATTTTATAGAGATTTTTTTTTTTATATTTTCATTTTGTCATTTTGTTTTGCCATTAAAAAAAAAAAACGTCTATATAGTTTTCATTAATTTTATTTCAGTTTAACTTTAATTCTTTTGGTTTCAAGTTAGAATGAAACTGAAATAAAATGACATTAAAAAAACAAACAATAGAAATCATGAAAAACAACACCGATTATTAAAAAAAGTGTATGATTTGACTCAAACTCATGATCTGTAATGGAAGTAAACAGGGTCGAGAAATATCTGTCCCTGCAGCACAAAACCAGTTTAAGTCTCTGGGGTAGATTCGGGGTTTCTGTTTCGGTCTGTGCAGATGTGAGTGTCTGATCTTGGTTTACTCTGAGTCTGGGGGCTTCAGCTGCCCTCCTCGGCCGAGCGCTGGTCAGACTTCAGCTTGACGAACTCTTTGGCCACCTCGTCGTTGGATCGCTGCGAGAGGATGCGGAGCACGGTGAGCCCCGTCTCGTCCATGTGGATGCGTCTGCCGAGCGGGAGCCAGCAGGTGGCGCTGCTTCTGGACGTCAGCTCCTTCATCTGAAGCAGAGTCATCCCCACGGTCCGGTCCTCTCGAGCGAAACAGTAATCCTTCACACACACCTGCAGCTCGTAACCCTCGGGACCCAGCTCAGCGCCCAGCACACTACACACAGAACCACAGCACAAGACATGTGACCACTACACCTGTATACATCACCTGGAGCTGAAGAAATCATCTCTCCACTGATGTGAGGTTTGTTAGGATCGAACAATATCTGTCTGAGATACAACTATTAGAAAATCTGGAATCTGAGGGAGCAAAAACATCTAAATATTGAGAAAATCATCTTTAAAGTTGTTCAGATGAAGTTCTTAGCAATGTATATTACTGATCAAAAATTAAGTTTGAGATATTTACAGTAGGAGATTTACTAAATATCTTCCTGGAACATGATCTTTACTTAATATCTTAATGATTTTTGGCATCAAAGAGAAATGTATCATTTTGACCCATACAATGTATCGTTGGCTATTGCTACAAATGTGATACTTTTGTGCTGAAGGACACAAATATAAAAAAAGGGTAAAAAACTAAATCTAGTTTACCCATATACAGTAATCCTGTTCCTCATCTCAGTTTCATTTCAGTTGTATGTTCCTGCTATTATGGTTTTTATTAATATTTTGAATTTTTTGTATTTACATTTTTTGTAATTCTTTATTAGTTTTATATATTTTTAATATTATGATATGAATATAGTTTCAGTAAGTTTAGTACTTTAAGCTTCATGTAAGGAAAAGAAATGTACTGAATACTAGTGTTTGTGTTCTTCATCTAATATTTATATTTCACTGTTTTTCAGTTTTAGTTTTTAGCTAAATTAATGAAACTTATTTTTAGTCGTTTGTTTAAAGTGAATCACTAAGCATTACATTTAAATAAGTAAAACATTTAATAAATAAATTAAAGGTAATTTTTATACAGTTAGGTTATAAAAACATGCCTTAATAAATATAAACTCATTTAAAAAATCCATTAGAAGCAGTTAAAATTATAGAGATTAATTATTTTTCTGATCAATTATTCAGAAAATGTAAATAAATATGTATTTTTTATGGTTGGGAAAATGCCTTTATAAATAATAACAATATAAACCCATTTAAAAAATCCATTACTAGCAATCACAATTTTTTTTGAGTAATTAATTACGGATTAATTAATCAGATTAATTCATTTATGATGAATGGAAATACTTGACATAACATTTATATAAAGAAAAATATTATATATATATATATATATATATATATATATATATATATATATATATATATATATATATATATACATAAATACATCATGAATAAATAAATATAAATATATGGCCTGCAAAATGCCTTCATAAATTAATAGCATTATAAACCCATTTTAAAAATCCATAAATAGCAGCAAAAATTATTCAGATAAATTAATTTTTTTACAAAAAAAAGATAAGTATATGTATATTATATATTCATGGTCAGAAAAATGTCATCATAAATTATTGACATCATTATCACTTTTTGAAAATCCATTAATAGCAGACAAATAAATTACTATTTTTATTTTATTTTAATTATAAAAAAAGTATAAAATTAAAAAAATTTTAATAAAATGTAATAAGTAAATAAAACTAAACAATGTAATTTTATATTGCAATTATATATATATATTTAGGGAAACGGCTTCAAAAATGAACTGCATCATAAACCCATTTTGAAAATCCCTTAAGAAGCACAAAAAATATTCAGCTAAATTCATACCTTAGTCAACTATTTGACATAAAATTTAAATAAATAAAATAAGGGAACTATGCCTTCATAAAATAACAAATCATTGATAAAGGAGGCAAATATTGTCCTTTCATAAAAACAAAACGTGATGTTATGCAGAAGTTCAATCTGTTTCTGTTAAAAACCTACAACTGGAAGGATTCGTCGAACTTCGGAGACCAGCTGTTGTTCTTGGATTTGGTGGCAAACTTCCTCTTCTTGTCGCTGAGGTGCGGCCCGATGATGTAAACCTCCACGAAGGGCCGGAATATTCCCTGCGTCTGCCAGCGAAGCTCATTGGCTGCCACAACTGTCAATCAAACACATCATTAAGATGATCCTGACACAGACACAGACAGAAACAGAAACACAAGCACCTTTAACTGTGATCTTGTGTCCTCCTGTGTTCGGCTCGCTGGAGATCTCCACAGTCATACAAACCTCACCCACCGCGTCATCCACGCCTGAGGCTGAGGTCAGAAGGTCAGAGGTCAGAGGTCAGAGGACAATCAGCGTGCATCAGATGTAAGGTTTCTGAAGGGTTACTGTATTTACACATTACACAAGCATTACAGCTAAATAAAAGCTTTCATTAAAATGGTTAAAGATTGAGGGTTTGTATTGAATTTGAAAGAATTTAAGACATAAATGGTTTGTGTAATTATAAGAGTTCTTATTTTAATCACATTATTTTTCTGGTGTAATTTATTTTTATAAAAATATAAAAAAAATAATAATAATAATAACACTTTTTGGCAGTAGTACAGTATTATGTATATGTAAATAATTTAAAAATAATAAAAACATTAAAATATATGATAAAATAATGTATACATGACAAAATGATCAGTTTTGGGCAGTTTTGCAGTCGTATATATAAATAATTTTAAAACAAAAACATTCAGAAGATATACAAACAAAATCATAAACAAATAACACCCAAAAAAAGAAAAGAAAAAAAAGAAAAGAAAAAAATGTCATGCAGTCCTATCTATATATATAATTAATTAGAAAAAATGGTTTATATATATATATATATATATATGACAAAATAATGAACTCAATTATTTGGCAGTCATGTAGTCCTACATATAAAAATTCAGAAGATATATTAACAAAATAATATACACATGACAAAAAAAAAAAATAGATAAATAAAAATTGTCAAAAAAATATGACAAAATAGTGTATGCATGACAAAATAATCACAATAAAAAAAATTTGGTGGTCGTGTAGTCCTATATATTAATAATTAAAACAATAACATTCAGGGGAAATATATATATATATATATATATATATATATATATATATATATATATAAATACAGGTGACACAAAAAATAAAAATAAAATAAAATTACAAAATAATCAAAATTAAATTATTTGACAGTCACACAGTCCTATATATAATTACTTTAAAAACAAAAACAATCCAAATATATAAACAAAATAATATATGAATGACAAATTAAAAAGAACAAAATAATTACAAATAAACATTTTACCAGTCATCATACAGTCTTATATATATATATATATATATATATAAATAAAAACAATCAAAATATATGACAAAATAATATATACACATGACAAAATAATCACAATAATAAAAATTTGCAGTCATGCAGTCCTTTATATTATTATTAAAGGATATAATATATATATATATATAGATATATATATATAGATATATAGATATATAGATATATATAAATAATTATTATATGCAAATGTTTTGTTAAATTATTGAAACACCAGCTTAAAATCTCAGGGGGTCAAAGAGGTTCAGCTGGCCAAAAATAAATAAATAAGTAAATAAATATTATTATTAAAAATGTTGTGTGTATATTATATATATATATATATATATATATATATATATATATATATATATAAAATGCAAAATAATAAATAAACTATTAAATATAGTCTGAATGTGGTCTAACACAAGTGCTATTAGATGTTGTTCCAGCAGAGGGCAGCAGAATCAAACAAACACATCTGACACTAACTGTGTAAAAACATGTCAAAATATAATTATCCATAACATTCACTCCCACAGACCAGAGATCAATGCTAACAGCTAATTCATCAAGATGACATCAAATCAAATTCAAATTCCATCAAATTATGGATATGTTTTATCTCTGATGCCCCACGGTAGTTATAGTATCTGTCAAAACACCACTGTGACCGCAGCCACTGCTGTAAAATCATGATAAATGAGCACACATGAACGGTGTAAGAGATCTGCAGATACACACCTTTCTCTGGATAGACGTCTTCACTGTGAGTGTATCGCACGCCTTTACCACCCAGAACTAAACACAAGAGGACGTCTTGTTCATAAACACTTAAACACAGACCATTAGAGCCACTGACCATCATCCAGCTACAGCACAGAGCTATAAAGGGTTTTACAGTGTCCCAGAATGCATTGCGCAGACGGAGCGTACCCTGAGTGTGCTGCGACTGGATGAACTTCCGGATGAGTTTATCTGTGGCCTGCGTGTAGAGAGACAGAGCATAGCGCAGAGACTGAAGATCAGGACTCTTCTCCAGAAACGTCTTCTTCAGACCCACACCACCAGCGTGGAAGTATTGCTGTTACACACACACACACACACACACACACACACACAGACATGCATAATATAGTGTGCACTCAGGAACATAATGTGTGCTACAGCATGTATACAAGGACACATCTCTGTTTATAATTCACTGCAATGTATGTTACTGGAACGAATCAGACATGATGCAGAATTCGTCAATATTTTATGTCCTTTATTTCTTTTTTTAGTAATTAGTAAGTATTAATTATAGTATAATATTTTTAAGTAATTCCAAAATAGAATTGCATCCACACCATCCACTGATACAGATACAATAGCAATGCTAATCTACTAACTGTCCAATGTTATTATAGCATTTAATTTGAAGATTTAAAGTATATTTCATTCAAATATTACTGTAGAAATGTAGCAGATTGCTGTCTTATTCAGGTTTGTACTGTTATTGTTTTGAACAGTTCTGAAAACAGTTTGTAAGCGTGTGTAAACCGGTCTGTGCGTATAAAGAGTTTGTCAGTTGTTGTGTCTGAGTGAGAAAAGAATTGATCAAATTTGAGAGATGTAGTCGTTGAATGCGTTTTGTGCCAAAGCAATGCTAATCGATCCTCAGTTTAGCCTCATAGACTTCTGTTGTGCTCACTGTGTGAAGAGTATTGAGAAATGTGTCCTAGCGTCTGTAAAAAAACTGTAAAAATATAACTGAAAAAATAAACTAACTTATATAAATTTTGTCAAGCTCTATAATATTTTTTAAAATTTTTCTTTCTTTTTTTTTATTTATCAAATTTTATACTTTACATTAAAATAATTTTTGATTAAATATAATAGAAACTACAAAGGAGATTTGACACAGGAATAAGGAATATTTTAAAAAGTCTGAATCTGATGGTGCATGTGCACTTGTACCTTAATAGTGTCCAGTGCGAGCTCGATGACTGCACACTGTTTAGGGCTCAGCGCTTTGGCCTCCTCTCGCACCATGTGCTCCTGTAGGACACCAAAAACATCCGCTTTCACACCGCAGTCATGAACGTGAAGAGAAGAGAAGAGATCATCAACGCACCTTCAGTTTGGAGAGCTGACCCAACTCTTTAGCAGCATTAAAGATGAGCTGTGTGCCCTACACACACACACACACACACACACACACACACACTGTCTTAGTTACTGATGCACACACAGACACAGACTCATGGGAACCAATACACTAAAACCAGTTAGATAAGTGCTGGAATAATGTATGGCATTGCAAAGCATTTTTATTAGCATGCATTATTTTATTAAAAAAATAATGACACAAAGACCAACACTTTTCTCAGTGTTAGTGAAAAGAGAAAAGCCTCATTTGATTACAGTCGCAGAGTTTATGAAAAGCTGAGAATAATTCAATCATAATAAACGTTCAAATAAAAACAAATCGAAATAAAACACTTACCAAAAAATATTAAAAGTTTTTCTGCATATCATGTGACCACCGTTTATTAAAAGCGAATAATTAATTAAATGCAAAATGTTTTAAAGTAAAATATTACAGTTTTAAAATACAAGCAAATCAAAACACTTACTAAAAAATATTAAATATTTTATCTGTTTACCTGCCCATCGTGAGGTCATGAAAAGCTAATAATAAATTACAAAAATGCTAAATTAAAATAAATATTTAAATGACAAATAACACTAAAATAAATAAATAAATTCAGTATTAAAATTTAATTATATTTATCATAATTTAATATATTTTTATTATGGTAAAACTAAATATTTATTATATAATAATTTATCTACAGTTAATTTGAAACTATCCAGACACAAGACTTCCAAAGTCTTACAATAGAAAAGAGAAAAGACCGGTCGAACAGTATGACATTAAAAAGTTTATAACAAAAAAAAAATTCTGATTAATATAAGCACTGAAGCATGTAATTAAAATAAATAAATAAATGATTATTTACATTGGCACTTTAGTATAATATTACATATTATTATCATTTTAATTAATATTTACAATTAATTTCAATTTTTGTTATATTTTCTGTTCTATATTAATAAATACATTTAAATTAAAAATATATGCATTCGTCCACCATAATGGATTAATTTCAATATGAAAAATAAATAAATAAATACAATTCTAATGAGCATATAGAATTTTTCCACATTATAATATTTTTTTATAGTGCAAAGAAAAAGCTCTCTTGCCAGTTTTTAATTGAGTGTTGATTAGTAAATTATTTTGATTAATTAAATGATTATTAAATTTTTCAGTAAAAAAAATAAAAGAAACAAAAAAAGAAAAAACACCGGAAACACAAGTCATGCAGATAAATAAAATGTCAAAAGTCTGATATACATTTTTTTGTATGCTGCAAAGAAAAACATATCTTTGATTTTAGCCTTTAGTGCTGATTATTAAATTAATTAGATTTATTACCTGATTATTAATTCAAATGTATTTTTCATTTCAGTTTTCAGCAGAATAAAAACTTCCGTTTTGATTTTGGTGTTTCTATATAACAACAATTACAGTGCATTACTAGTGTATATATATATATATTAATGTAAATCTGCATAAAACATTTTACAAATATCTAAACTACCCATCTAGTTGATAAAAACTACTGGTTAAGCCATGGACAATAAAAAAGAAATATCATGGTACTTAAATGCACTGCGCAGTATACCGTGGTTTTCCATCATAGCAGTGTCTGTATAAAGCATGGCTTCCATGTGATGTTATTGTGATGCTGCAGTAGTGTGTGTGTGTGTGTGTGTGTGTGTGAACACACACCGTCTGGTCGGTCAGCGGCGGCAGGATGATGGTCTTCTCCATGGTGTTCATCACCAGCTTCCACAGCTCCTTCAGCACTCGCTTCAGAACCGTCTTCTCACAGATCTTAGCGAACAGAGTCAGACTGAGAGAAGAAGAAACCTCGTCATCATTAACACACAAACTAATGAGTGCAGTCACAGTGTTTCTCATTTACATTTAGTTCACTAGAAAACTACAACTAAAATAAATAACATAAATAAAGACGCCCATTGAATATTAATTCACGAGACATTTACTGTGTCTTTGTATTTTGAATAAGACTTTGTTCAAATTTAATCCTGACATTGTAAATAAAATAAATGTTTCTGAGACAGTTAAATACTGATTTGATTTTGTAAATAAATCACATAATCTAGTGGCTACTTATATTTAAAAAAATATTTGATCTTTAAAAAGATATTATGACCAGTTTTGCTTCATTTATTATTACTTAATAAAAATAGCTTTTCAAATGAACAAATAATCAGACATTTGTTCATTCATGTAAAAATAAAACAAAATTAATGAAATTTTTTAAATTGCATGTAATTTTTTTTTATTTCATTTCATATTTTTATTGAACTTTTTATTTCTAATGGTTTATGAATGTTTAATATGTAGGTAAACATAAATTAACGTTTTTTTTAATGCAACTTAAAATCGCATTTTTTAAATAGTTAATTCATATTTAAATGTAGCTATAAAAAAATGAAAATTTGTAATGCAACTTAAAAATTGTATTTAATTTTGTTTTTATTTAACTTTTATTTTAAATGGTTAATGCATGTTTAATATGCATGTAAACATGAAAAAAAAACGTTTTTTATTTTAATGCAACTTTTAAAATTGCATGTACATTTTTTTAAACGTTTTTTTTTTATTTAAATTTTTGTTAAATTGTTAAGTCATGTTTGGAATGTAGGTAATTAAATTAAATAAAATAAAATAAATTATAAAATAAAAAAATGCTTCTATTCATTAGTTAATTCATGTAAAAATAAAAAAAAGATTTATTAAACTTAAAATTGCATGTTCATTTTTTTATTTAATCTTGTATTTGTATTTAACTTTTTATTTCAAATGGTTAATGCATGTTTAATATGTAGGTAAACATAAAATAAAATGAAAATTTGTAATGCAACTTAAAATTGCATTTGTTTTCTTTTTTGCATTTGTTTTTATTTTATTTTAATACAACTTTTAAAATTGCATGTCAATTTTTAAAAACTTTGTATTAAATTGTTTTCAATTTACATTTATTACCAATTGTTAAGTCATGTTTGAAATGTAGGTAAATACAATTAAATTAAATTAAAAAAATAATAAAATAAAAAAATGCTTCTATTCATTGACTAATTCGTGTAAAAATAAAAAAGATTTATGAAACTTTTAATATTGCATGTTAATTTTTTTATTTAATTTAGTATTTTAATTTAACTTTTTATTTCAAATGGTTAATGCATGTTTAATAGGTAGGTAACATAAAATAAAATTAACATTTTTAATTCAATTTTTAAAATTGCATGTACATTTTTTTATTTAATTTTGTTTTTATTTTAAATGGTTAATGCTTGTTTAATATGTAGGTAAACATACAATATAAAAGTTTTTTTTTTTTAACAATTGTTAAGTCATGTTTGAAATGTAGGTAAATACAATTAAATAAAATAAGAAAATGCTTCTGGTCATCTTTACTAATGTAGTCATCTGACAGCCGTTTAACTGGTTTTAATTAGGAGTAGCTCAAAGCCTGATAAAAACGGTATTTCCGGGTTCGCTCACTTGCTGTCCAGGAAGTCCATGATGGGTTGCAGGACGTAGTCTGCGTCTTGTGCTAAGCTGCCGTTACCATTAGCAGGAACGTTTACTCCTTTCACCTGACTGAGAATATCTCCCATCTGCCTCACGCTCTCCTCGATGTGCGGCTGGAAACTGATTAATAATGTTATAAAATACTCCATTTAAAAACAAAAAAAACACTGTTCAACAAAGACCCCACAAAATAGTTATAATATTAGAATAAAACTTCTCTATGGAGCACTTTAACAGGATTTTTACTGATCGAACATGACTGTCGCACTTTATTAACCCTGTAAATACTCCGAACCCCAAACGCACCTCACGGCAAAGATCCGGCTGAGATCATCCAGAACATTGTTCAGCTTTACTTGAAGATCCTTCAGAAAGTCACTGGCGTCCACGTTTAACTGCAAAAACAAGAAACAATCACGAGTCTGACTTGATTTTACTACTTCAGTCTGAAAAACTCTGACTGGCTCAGCTGAGATTTTAAAGATAATTAATATTCAGTAATATTATGGATTAGACAGCTCTGACTCCAGTGTTACTTTAGCATCAATGAGATACTATTATAGTTTTTGAACTAGTGCTGTCAAACGCATCCAAAATACAACTACAAAATAAATTATATATACATATTTTTTTTTATATACACATGCATGCGTGTATATTTATATAATACATAATAAATATACACAGTATACACACATATATGATGCAAACATATATGGTTTGATTTTGGATCTGATTAATCGCTATTAATTTTTTAACCACTAATTTGAATTAGTCTTCATTTTTATATTTTCTGTTATTTTTTTTAATTTTGTTATAATTTGTTCTATGCTTCGTAATTTAATGAGCTTTTAAAAAGTTTAAATAGTTAAAATTTTAAGTATAAGTTTTTTTTATTTTACTTTAGTTTTTTTATTAACAGTTTATATTAACACTTCAATACTTATTTTTATATTTTCTGTTTTATTGACATTTTTGTTAAAATTGTATAGGAATTAATTTTTTTTGTATTTTATTTATTTTTAATTTATTATTGTGTTATTATTTTTGTGTGTGTATATATATATATATATATATATATACATACATTATATATATATATAGGACAAAAACTTTAACTGAATTGATTTGAGTTAAATTTGTTTCATTAATTCATTTTGCAACATTTAAAGTTACCTGAACTGAATTAAATCAACATGAAACTATACTCCTTCACAGTTGCATAACTGATCAATTTTAAAACATTAATGCTGTCATTTTCCTGTTAATTATTGTGAAACTGCTTTGAAACAATCTGTACTGTATATAAACAAATGCGACTTGACTGATGACATCATGCCACTCGTTCCAGCCAATGGCATCTGATTAAAACTGAGGCTCCGCCCTCACTGTGAAATCCAGCGAATCACTTTAGTATTTGCTGAGAATGTTGTTCATTTGTTGAATATTCAGTCAATAATGGGTCTTCAGTGGATCACACAGACTATTAAAGCCCATCAACATTTAGAATTATATATATAAAGATATATATATATTATATATAAAGTGTGCATGAACTCACGTCTTTCCCTCCCATGGCCTCAAACATCTTCTCCAGCTGGACTCGCAGCTGCTGGATATTATTTAATAATGATGCAAGGCTGGAAATAACAGAAAGAGGAGGTCGAGCGACATTAACGCACACACACACACACACACACACACACACACACGCTACTAAACGAGTCCCTGAAGCTATAAAAAGTGAGGAGTAGTGCTAAATGTGACAGCTTCATGATGCATACATCTCAATTTCAGCTTCACAGATTATTAATGTAAATGCATTACTGTGACGCACCACTTTCTCCTTGTTGCAGTGATTGGGAAAATCCTTGGCAATGATGTCGGCGTAAGACAGAAGAACATTTCCAATGGTCTGAAAGAGAGAAATCGTCGAAGCTTGAAACACTTCAGAGGTTTCACTGGGAGTGCAATGATGATAATAATAAGAGTGATGCTTGACTTCACCTTAGCAAACCTCTTCATGTAATTCCCAACGATCTGCGGATCAGGACACTCCAGCTTCCTGATGATCTCGAAGCTCTGGTTGAGCTGGGAGAAGACGTCCACCACCGAACAGGAGAAGAGCGCGTGCTCCGACGTCTGCTGGAACTACAGGAGGATAACAGAGACGCTCAATTATATCTGGGTTCACCGGCTGGGGTTTAAAACAAAAGAAAGAAATACTGACTACAAAATGTTGTGTCAAAGTGACATAAGAGAGCCGTTAACATGCAAATGAGACGAGAGGTTATTGAGATATTAACTTAGTTTACATCAGAAGGGAGTTTTTAGAATAAAATGACAAACATCAGTCTAAAAACAACACACAATTAAAAGCTAAAAATGGGTCTGAGAAAGTCTCAATGAATGCATTATATATTTTAAATATTTTATTAAATTATATTATATATTATTTTTTTTAGTTGTTCAAAAGTTTGGGGTCAGCAAGATTTAAATATAATTTATTTTATTCATTAGTGATGCATTAAATCAAAGGACATTTTTTATAATGTTACAAAATATTTCTGTTTCAAATAAACGCTGTTTATTGTTGAACTATGTTCATCCGTGAATCCTGAATAATAAAATGTGAAATATTAACTGTTCAACATTGATAATAATTAGGGATGCACGATATTGGATTTTGGCCGATATTCGATATGCCGATATTTTCAAAATAATTTTGGCCGATGCGATACCGATATCGATGTATATACAAATATATACTGATATATTTAAACTTTAATTTTACTGAAGAGAAATCCATGTATCTCTTCTGTACTGATTTCTACCATAAATGTATTATTTTACAAATGTAGACAGACATTCACATCTGAAAAACAGGTCAATTATTTCACTTGGAGAATATCGGTTTGGCTCATCGGCAGAAATATTCATATCGGCCGATACCGATAATGGTCATTTTAAGCTTTTATCGGCCGATACCGATATTGTGCCGATATTATCGTGCATCCCTAATAATAATCAGAAATGTTTCTTGAGCAGTAAATCATCATATTACTCTGATTTCTGAAGATCATGTGACTCTGAAGACTGGAGGAATGATGCTGAAAATACAGCGGAGCATCATTTAAATAAATTACAGTTTAATAGAAATTAAAACAGAAAACAGCTGTTTTAAATTACAATAATATTTCACAATAATCCTGATTTTACTGTATTTTTCAAACAAATAAATACAGCCTTGGTGAGCAGAGAGACTTGAAAAATGAAAAATCGATCGATACACATCCCACATCACTTGTCATGATTTAATGCAATAAAACATTTGTTTGTGCATGTGAGTATTTCACAGTAATTGAACGTGGAGGTGATAAACTCTCTTCTCTGTGTCATAACACCACACAACTAAAAACACAACAATACACCCCTGATATTTACCCCGTCCTTTGTGTCCCGGAGCAGAGCGCCGTGCAGGAAATCTCTAGACACTTCCTCATTCTCATCCAGCCACAGGATCACGAAGGGCTCAAACCAGCTGTAAAGACAAAGATGAAGCAGCTCTGACACCATGCAGCAAGCACACGATTACTTGATGACCACTGCTTTTAATACTAGGAGTCTGATCAAGTCCCAAACTGTGAACACGAGTGCTGGAAACACAAAGGTTTGGCTAGAAGCAGCTCTTACGCTGGATACTCTGGCACAACGGTCCTGGAAACACGGCAGATCCTTGCAGTATTCGTTGTAGAGCCACTTCACCTTGAAGTGCAGGTTCATGTAATCGGCGCTCTTACACAGTCGCTGTTTCTCGTGTTCTGAGAGACAGGAAGTACATCAACAGACAGGATACGGATCACAGATGTGACTGTAAGACTGTTTTCACACTTGTGTTGATCGCTTGATCAGAAGTAGAGTTGATTCCAGCGCTTTTAACACTCGCTTTATTTCATTTATTTATTAGAAAATGCAATTTAAATATCACAAGACAGAGTCATGCAAACCTTAAAAAATGTAAGCAGAACTAAACATTAGAAAAGAAGTGAAAAGACAGTAAATAAATAATAAATAAAATAAAAAACACTAACATAAAACAGACAAATTGCAACAGAACTAAAAACATAGAGAAGAAAAAGAGAGATAAAATGTTATAAATAATATAAACATACATTTAAGACAAAATTAATGTAACATAAAAAATAATACATAAAATAAAAATTGAAAAAAATTAAATAAGTACATAAAAACAAATAAATATAAAAATACACTTTAATACTCTAACAATTGCAACAGAACTAAAAACATAATATTAAAAAAGAGAGATAAATGTTAATAAATAATATAAACATACATTTAAGACAAAATTAAAGTAACATATAAAAATAATAACATTAAAATAAATTGAAAAAATTAAATACGTACATAAACACGAATAAATAAAAAAAAATAAACTCTAATGCTGGAAAAAATTTACAACAGAACTAAAAACATAATATAACAGAAGAGATAAAAATTCAATAAATAAAAAAGTGTTAATAAATAAATAAATAATAGAAACATACATATAAGACAAGAATATAGTAACAAAAAAATTATAACATCTTAATAAAATGTAAAAAAAATAATTAAGTACATAAAATAATAAAAATGAATCAATAAAAAATACATTTTAACATAATACAGACTCACACAAATTGCAACAGAACTAAAAACAGAGGAGTAAAGAAAGATAAAATGTTAATAAATAAAAAGTGTAATAAATAAATAATCGAAAAAATTATATAAACAGAAAATTATAACATTTTAAATAAAATTTAAAAAATAA